>NC_056461.1:12777575-13077575 GCF_018296145.1 Oncorhynchus tshawytscha | reverse complement strand
ACTGATATCTTTCTGACAGATAAGATCTAAACCAGGCCAGAACTTGTCCGTGTAGACCAATTTGGGTTTCCAATCTCTCCAAAAGAATGTGGTGATCGATGGTATCAAAAGCAGCACTAAGGTCTAGGAGCACGAGGACAGATGCAGAGCCTCGGTCCGATGCCATTAAAATGTCATTTACCACCTTCACAAGTGCCGTCTCAGTGCTATGATGGGGTCTAAAACCAGACTGAAGCATTTCGTATACGTTGTTTGTCTTCAGGAAGGCAGTAAGTTGCTGCGCAACAGCCTTTTCAACATTTTTTGAGAGGAATGGAAGATTCGATATAGGCCGATCGTTTTTTATATTTTCTGGGTCAAGGTTTGGCTTTTTCAAGAGAGGCTTTATTACTGCCACTTTTAGTGAGTTTGGTACACATCTGGTGGATAGAGAGCCATTTATTATGTTCAACATAGGAGGGCCAAGCACAGGAAGCAGCTCTTTCAGTAGTTTAGTTGGAATAGGGTCCAGTATGCAGCTTGAAGGTTTAGAGGCCATGATTATTTTCATCATTGTGTCAAGAGATATATTACTAAAACACTTGAGCGTCTCTCTTGATCCTAGGTCCTGGGAGAGTTGTGCAGACTCAGGACAACAGAGCTTTGAAGGAATATGCAGATTTAAAGAGGAGTCCGTAATTTGCTTTCTAATAACCATAATCTTTTCCTCAAAGAAGTTCATGTATTTATCACTGCTAAAGTGAAAGTCATCCTCTCTTGGGGAATGCTGCTTTTTAGTTAGCTTTGCGACAGTATCAAAAAGGAATTTCGGATTGTTCTTATTTTCCTCAATTAAGTTAGAAAAATAGGATGATCGAGCAGCAGTAAGGGCTCTTCGGTACTGCACGGTACTGTCTTTCCAAGCTAGTCGGAAGACTTCCAGTTTGGTGTGGCGCCATTTCCGTTCCAATTTTCTGGATGCTTGCTTCAGAGCTCGGGTATTTTCTGTGTACCAGGGAGCTAGTTTCTTATGAGAAATGTTTTTAGTTTTTAGGGGTGCAACTGCATCTAGGGTATTGCGCAAGGTTAAATTGAGTTCCTCAGTTAGGTGGTTAACTGATTTTTGTCCTCTGGCGTCCTTGGGTAGACAGAGGGAATCTGGAAGGACATCAAGGAATCTTTGTGTTGTCTGTGAATTTATAGCACGACTTTTGATGTTCCTTGGTTGGGGTCTGAGCAGATTATTTGTTGCAATTGCAAACGTAATAAAATGGTGGTCCGATAGTCCAGGATTATGAGGAAAAACATTAAGATCCACAACATTTATTCCATGGGACAAAACTAGGTCCAGCATATGACTGTGACAGTGAGTGGGTCCAGAGACATGTTGGACAAAACCCACTGAGTCGATGATGGCTCCGAAAGCCTTTTGGAGTGGGTCTGTGGACTTTTCCATGTGAATATTAAAGTCACCAAAGATTAGAATATTATCTGCTATGACTACAAGGTCCGATAGGAATTCAGGGAACTCAGTGAGGAACGCTGTATATGGCCCAGGAGGCCTGTAAACAGTAGCTATAAAAAGTGATTGAGTAGGCTGCATAGATTTCATGACTAGAAGCTCAAAAGACGAAAACGCCATTTTTTTTTTTTTTTGTAAATTGAAATTTGTTATCGTAAATGTTAGCAACACCTCCGCCTTTGCGGGATGCACGGGGATATGGTCACTAGTGTAGCCAGGAGGTGAGGCCTCATTTAACACAGTAAATTCATCAGGCTTAAGCCATGTTTCAGTCAGGCCAATCACATCAAGATTATGATCAGTGATTAGTTCATTGACTATAATTGCCTTTGAAGTAAGGGATCTAACATTAAGTAGCCCTATTTTGAGATGTGAGGTATCATGATCTCTTTCAATACTGACAGGAATGGAGGTGGTCTTTATCCTAGTGAGATTGCTAAGGCGAACACCGCCATGTTTAGTTTTGCCCAACCTAGGTCGAGGCACAGACACGGTCTCAATGGTGATAGCTGAGCTGACTACACTGACTGTGCTAGTGGCAGACTCCACTATGCTGGCAGGCTGGCTAACAGCCTGCTGCCTGGCCTGCACCCTATTTCATTGTGGAGCTAGAGGAGTTAGAGCCCTGTCTATGTTGGTAGATAAGATGAGAGCACCCTTCCAGCTAGGATGGATTCAGTTAAATTAAGCTAAATTCAGTTATCGGAAAATATTTCAACAACTCTCAATTCTATCAACAATCGGCGTTTTATACTTGGAATTTGTGCCCTAAATCCTATCACCAAGTCTCATCACATAAACATTCAACCCAGGAATATAGAACCTATTTCCACCTAGGCGGTCTGTGCTTCCTCCCACGGGTTGTGTAACAATAATTTCACACTTTCAATTATTCCACTATTACAGAGAAATGTAGGTTCGTATAAATTTAACAGCGAGGCGCCACTTACTTGCCAGAATGACTCATTAACCGCAACGTGCTATAGCAAATTACAGACTTTGGATACAACAGGCATCTGCTTAACTTATAATTTTGTAGGGCTTGCACGTGGATCAATGGTCAGTCCAGCGAAGTGGTCACTCGCTCCTGGCAGGCTCGCCAAAGTGTTGGTCAATTTCTTCAACAGATGATCAGGTCTATATAATTATCAAACATACATTAGTAATGGAAAGGAAACACAGACTCATTGTTTAAGTATTACAATTCTCCTTTAGTAATACAATTCTAGGCCGAAGGTGGTATAGAGTACATATGATAGCTCTCCCCAGGTTCTGCAAAATGTCTAAGACATCCTGTAACTCATATAGCCTCCCCAGTCCTCCTTGCGTGACTTTCCCTGGCAACAACATTTTAATAAATCTAACCTCCCCCTGACAGCAGCAACCATCTTGTCAGCAATTAAAAGCTCAGCAGTGGGTTTGACTGAAACTTGACATTTCATCACAAGTATAGGGTCATAACAAGGTGAATGAGTCCAAGCATCTTCTGACTGGTGGCTGTTTTCATCAGGCCTGCGGCAGCCTTGTGTTCTCGAAAAACCAGTCATATTCTCAGAATCTCAGATAGCCAAGTGGGGCCCAGACAGGAGGAGTCTGAGCGTAGGCGGTTTCCACCTTCTGATAATGTCTGAAGGGCACAACACTCAGAACAGGTGTTAACACACACACAGAGGTCTCCTAAAGAGGAGACCTTACAGTTTATCATAAAACAATTTATTAACCCTTTAAAAGGTATGAGGCTTTGGTTTACCCCTTCAGTGGGCACGGGAAAACAGGAAACTAGTTGTTATTGGCAGAGGTTGGGAACCTCTCTTTCTTATTGGTCTATCAACTAATTTACCGAATGGTGATGTCACCATTGAAAGGACCAAAGCTTCGTCCCAACAAAACAGGCAAAAATGTCAGGCGTTCTTTTAAAACAGCTCATACACTAAAAGGGCATTATCATAATTTTCACAGTATTATTCCAAACTCATAGTGTGAAAATATATATAAAACACAGGATAAATCACATTTTTGACTGTTCTGGGCATTTAAAAAAGGCATATCTCAATAGGTGTTCCAGGTATCCTCATGACATGGCACAAATGGGGGGGCCTTTCCAATTTTGTTCCTCAAGCAAGGGTGGAGGTCGATGACATCACAAAGGCATCATCAGACCAACTCCTTGAAGTTTGCGGTTGTGTCTAAAAAACACATCTTTTTTTTTACCCTTTAGTGTGTGTACTTTACTGTATTTATACTTGGGATATAGCTTTCAACAGGAAGCTTTTTTTTTTTTTAAATCACTGGAGGATGCCTTTAAAGTTGAGAATGGGCCCATTGCATTTAAACATTTTAATTTATGCAGTCCTGTATCTGTCAATTAATAATGTTATGCATTGTTTCCTTTTATGCAGTTCTGTCCTTCAGTTGTAATTGTCTATTAATGTTATTTATTGTGTTGTGTCTTATGTTTTGTGTGGACCCCAGGAAGAGTAGCTTGCAGCTTTGGCTATACCTAATGGGATTTGATTTTTAAAAACATTTTTTTAAAGGCATCTCTCAGCTCTAGATTTTGGGTCATTATAGCTCACTGTAATCTAACACTCCCAAGGCCCTATAGGGACTCCACAAATAGCCAACTGATGCCCAATTCCAAATAGAGCCTGGGGGAGGCAGGTAGCTTAGTGGTAAGAGAAGAGGGCCAACAACAACAGGGTTGCAGGTGCGGATCCCAGCTCCAACGGGAAAATTGGGCTTAGAGTGAGTCGGCAACAGGAGGGTTGCTGACATCATCCTTGTCATTGTGCCCTTGAGCAAGGGACTGACCCGTTTCTTCCAGCCCCTCAGGTTGTGTGTGTTTGTAACGGCCGTTGGTAGAAGAAGGTGAGGACCAAGATGCAGCGTGGTAAGTGTTCATCATTATTTTAATAAACTGAACACTAAATACAACAAGGAACAAAAGAAACAACTGAAACAGCTCCGTCAGGTGCAAAACACACTAAACAGAAAATAACTACCCACAAAACCCATGTGGGCAACAGCTACCTAAGTATGGTTCTCAATCAGAGACAACGACAGACAGCTGACCCTGATTGAGAACTATACCCGGCCAAAAACAAAGAAATACAAAAACATAGAAAATAGAACGCCCACCCTAGTCACACCCTGGCCTAACCAAAATAGAGAATAAAAAGCCTCTCTATGGCCAGGGCGTGACAGTGTACGGGGGTTGGTTGAGTATAAAGGCACATTTCTGTTCTCTGCAAGTTAATGGACAATAAAGTATATCTTAAATATATTTGTCCCTACAGTATGTGAAGTCCCCAGGGGTATATTTTAAGCCACAGCTTTTATAACAGCTCAGATGTCATTAACGGCCAAGTCAACATTCACCTGTAACCAATCAAGTGATGTCACATCCTGTGTACTGTTTAGACAACAGCTCAGCCAATCATCAAAATGAAACGACACACACATGACCAGTAGGCTTCTTAGGGAGGTTCCATAGCGTTAGATTAGAAATGTGCCTTTGTGAGAAAGGAATCCTTAATGAGCTGTTTCCCACACAGTAAACTGTTTAGAGTTTACAGTAAGCCAGCCCTTATGATTCATCACACTTGTCTTCGGCTGTGTGATTTCATATGTACTCTACCAGAACACCTTTCACACTATCATAAAGACCTGAACCGTACCATGTTGGCTCAGTGTCTTGTCACATTGACCTTTCATGCAGTATTCCAGCAATTATGGTAGATGTATAACTAGGCCAGCACAGTACAACTCGGTACCCATACAGCTGCAACCCAAAGCCCTCTCACACCCCCCCCACACACACATTTGTATTTTCCAATACCTATCCACCCAATCATGGAGCGATGCAGTCACCACGGCAACAGTAATGACCACATCCCGGGACTCTCCCTTTGTGGAAAGATCAATACGGGAACGATTGCCTCGTTCTGAGATTCCAAGGAGTTTTCAAATGTTTATTTCACTCTAGTGCTATTCTAGGAAGTCGCCGGCCATCACAGTGTCTGAAATGGAACATCGATTAGAGTAGCTGTCCAGGTTAGACACACACACGTATTGCTGCAAGTAGGCCTACACCAACACACACAGGCCTTGGCCTAAAGATGTGTTCACCCATGTGGCAGGTGTAGCCTACTCTCCCAGAGTTTACCATAAAAAAACACCATTATTATAATATACATAGGCTTACATTAAGATCGTGATGATAGGCCTTATATGTGAGAGAGATAACATTAGGTCTGCAACATTAGTCTGTTTATTCCCTTTTTAGGCTACATTTATTTCCAGCACAAACCAGGGCCTGAATGAGTGAATCACAAAGGACACTTCGAAATTGATCTCAGATGACGCAGGTTGCTTCCAGTCCTAATGGCCTATTTCATAGCCTGGGCAGATTTCTCTTTTCATGGCACTTAACAGTAGTTATAGCCCACCATATAAAAAGTGTTACCCTCTGTAACGAAACAAACGTAATACAGGAAGAGCATTGCACTGTAATGGGAATTGTAAGCTATTGTGAAACTCGATCGATGGTTACCAACCAATGTCTGGGTCTGAGACAGCTCATTAGGAATGGAATCAGCGCTCCTGACTGAGACGTTATGTGGTGGCGGTTATGTCATAATGACATTAGATTATGCCACAGGACTAATCCCGTGGGTCACCTCACAGAAAGGCCACTGAGGTATGGATTCATCAGTGGCCCACTTACAATCCCCCAGTAGTTCCAGATTCCCACATGGCGTTCCCAGTTCAGGGAACTCAGCCGGGGGAAGGAGGTCCATCGGCAGCCAGGCCAGCGGGGGTCCAGCTTCCTCAGCGAGAGAGAGAGAGCGAGAAGACTAGCCAAACTCACCCTGACCCAGTAGAGAAATCCCTCTGCTGAGAGAGACAGCTGCTTCCAATAACTCCACATTATACCTGTAATTTGCCAATGGGGCTGAGGCAGGCTGGGGTAGCCTGCTGCTTCTGAGAATAAGGGCTACTGGTCAATGATTTCTCTTCCTTTCCTTGCTGCTCTGCTGCAGTATTTCTCAGATGTCACTGGCACAGGAGGAGGGATTCATTATTCACTTACTGTAATTTAGATTTCCAAATTTCCCTTACATAACCATTACACACACACACACACATTTTCCCCCTGCTGAAAGTACACAGCCTCAAAATTGACCTTCTTCAGATGCTCTGAGGTTAGGGTTGTTATCAATGCTGAGCTGTGTGACCCACTGACACACAGCATCAACATTGGTTCTCCTCCAGTTACAAAATCTATAAATGAGTGTGTGTGTGTTGTGTGTTTGTGGATGTCGGTGTGTGGTCTCATGCACTTGTCACCTTTGCATACGTTTGGATTTGTGTGTGTGATCATTCTTGAGTGTCTGTTATGTATGCACAGTACTGTATGTCTGTGAGAGAATGCAGGTCCAATTATGCATATGAGCCCGTCAGTCAATGTGTGTGTGTGTGTGTGTGTAGTTCATGCGAGGTGGAAACATGGGAGTATAAAACAGTGCTCTCTGAGACGTGGTTATCCCTGTGGTGTGTATTGTCAAGTTTAAGAGCTGAGTAAAAGACTTGCTTCCTCCTCACGTTACGACACTATATGGAATATTCTCTTCTTGTATAATTCACCCCTTTCCTATTTAAATCAGAAAACATAGTCATAACACAACATACAATTAGGAAGATACAAGAAGAAATAGACACTACTAATACCTGGCTAATGGGCTTGCCTGTGTTTGTGAAGCCTATGCTAAGTGCTGTGTATATCGTACACACTAGACTACTAATACTCTTACCCAGGGGATAGGGATTCTTTATAATACTCTTTTTCTCCCCAATTTCGATCTTGTCTCATCGCTGCAACTCCCCAACTGGCTCGGGAGGCGAAGGTCGAGTCATGCATCCTCCAAAACGTGACACGCCAAACCACGCTTCTTAACATTGGCCCGCTTAACCTGGAAGCAAGACGCACCAATGTGTCGGAGAAAACACCGTTCACCTGACGACTGAGGTCAGCCTGCAGGCACCTGGCCCACCACAAGGAGTCGCTAGAGCGCGCTGCGCCAAGTAAAGCCCCCCCCCCCGGCCAAACCCGGACGACGTTGGGCCAATTGTGTGCCGCCCTATGGGCCTCCCTGGCAGTGCCCTCTTTGTTATACTCCTATTAGTGTTTAGTATCATGGTGTACCCCATCATTGACCCCCATTCACAGGGGAGAACCAGAGGACTGAGGATTGTCACCGTCTGTCACTCTCTGTGAAGATACAGTGGGTGTGTAGCCTAAACAACAAATTCATAGATACTCATACACGTTCTTGGGACTGTTGTGGTCGCACGGACTTAACTGGGCCATGCAGATTCCAGGAGAACATTTTAAGAGAAAATAAGAAAAGAATGTAATTGAACTGGGACTGTAAAACTATTTATCCGAAGGCAAGCACACTTATCGGGAGTCGTCTATACTGCACAATCAAGCTAACTCATTCAGCTGGATCACTAATCAGATAGTAGTTCATCTGATTCTTTTCCAGATAAAGAAGGAACTGTTCCCTGAAACCTATCAGGATAATAAAACGTGAGTTGGAAAGCTGGCTAATTCGGAGAAAACATCCCGTTGGGATTTAAACAGATGAGGATGTAATTACACACTGAGCCAACCGTGTCTAACACGCAGCCACTTTCCTCTTCCTCCCTCTATTCATCCCCCCTCTCTCTTTTCCCTTTCCCCTCGGGGTCAGGGAATCAGGCCAGGAGCCGACAGACGCACCAATTAAAGCGAGAGCTTGTCTGGAAGCCAACAAACAGGTTTTTACTGACGTCCAATTTAAATCTCAATAATTCTCTATCACACCTCATATGGTTAGATCCTTCAGAGCCCTGCAATCTTCTGAACAGGGAGAGTAAGAAAGGAGGAGGAGGGAGGGATGCTTGAGCCTGCCTTGTACACAAAGAACAGATGGAAAGAGAGAGAAAGAAGGGAAAGGTTTGGAAGAACAATGGGATTGATGAATGCCAAAATCAAGACACATGAAGTGGAGGAGACAGGGAAGGAGACAGAGGATATTAAAGTGATTAGGAGGAGAGAGAGAACATGAGGGACGGGAGAGACAGGGGGACAGGAAAGAGAACACAGTATGAACCGATTCATGACTAGCCAAACTCACATCCAGCTTTAATATATTGTTTATCTCTAAAAGGAAGGAGGAGAAAGAGAGGGTAGAGAAAAAAGGAGAGAGGATAATATCTGTGTCCCATCTCAGTGAAATCCACTGCCACACATTCAGAGGGAAAGCCTTGTGGTATCAGGTACCTCAACATGGCCTGGGTCCAGCTAACCTAACCACTCATCTACAGGGAATTGGCCTATTTACATTTAAATACACTACCTTTTAAAATGTTACCTTTATTTAACTAGGCAAGTCAGTTAAGAACAAATTCTTATTTACAATGACGGCCTACTGGGAAACAGTGGGTTAACTGCCTTGTTCAGGGGCAGAATGACAGAGTTCTACCTTGTCAGCTTGGGGACTTGATCCAGCAACCTTTCGATTACTGGCCCAACACTCCTACACGCCAGACAACCTACACCTAACGTACATCACATGTAAACATACCTGGCTAATGTGCTTGACTCTGTTTCTGTGTACACACTAGACTACTAATACTCTCACTCAGGGGATAGGGATTCTTTAGAATACTCTTATTAGTGTTTAGTGTCATGGTCACCCCCACAGGGCAGAGAGAGAGACATGATTGGACTGAGGATTGTCACCGACTGTCTGTCTGTCTCTGTGAGGTTAGGGTGAGTGTGTGTGATGGCGATGTGTGTGTACATAAATGATGCAAATGTATGAGTGCATTTGTGTGTGTGGGTGGTTGAAAATACGTGGAATCATGTATGATTTAATGTGTGTGTCTGTCAGAGTGTGTGATTTAATTACTGTGTGTGTGTGTGTACGTCCTAGCTGCAGCACGGCAGTGTGGCCTGTGGATGGATTCTGGCTGGCTGGCACTTTGCCACTTTCCTCTAATCAGGCTTCTGGGAAAGCCGTTTCCATGCGCTGACTGGGGCATTCTGGGAAGCGGTCGCTAGGTAATCCCGCTGAAATTCCTCCCATGATTTCTGGCCTCCTTCAGCACTGTAAGGAGACTCCCTCTCCTGGCCTGGGTCAATCAATCAGACAGCGGCGTGTGTATGTGCGCATGTATGAGAGGTAGAGTAGGTGTGTTTCAGACTGTACTGTTTGAGTGTTTCTATGAGCGTTTTATGTGAATGTGGGTGTCAAAGGAAGTGTGTGTGTATACATGTATATGTGAGGGGGTGAGTGTTTAAGAGACTCTGTAGCATTGCTGCAGCACAAGGTTTTACTGGGAAGGCAGATGCTCTTCTGGGAAGCTGGCTTCGCGGTGGCATGGGACCAGAAAACAAGCTTTGAAGACAAAACAAGATTTCATTTACATCTATTCTGCTGCCTCTCTTCGAGATCAAGAGTCCTCGCTGAAAACGTGTTTCTCCCCGTCCATTTTGTATTTTGTAAATCCGTGAGTCAACATGACGGAAATTACTGCATTATTTGTTTACGTAAACACACAACAAAGCAAATATTTATCTCCATTTTTGGGCATATGCTCAGTCATATGGCCCGAGGTATTGTACAGACTGAGTGTGCTCACTGCTCGTTAAACACATGAGGAGATCTGAAGAGGTGTTGCGTAACATTTCTCCTAATTCCTTCACCCCTCCCCCTCTTCTTTGTACTCTCCCTATTTTTCCTTGTACTTCCTGGGTTGGGAGGTTTTAAATATAGCCTCCAGCTTTGAACAGATTAGAATGAATATCAGCTCAAACAAACCTAGTCCCCTCTGTGTGTGTTTGGTTATTGTATGACTGCTTCTAAACCGTCCTGAACTGTATACACACCGTATACGACGCAAAGTCTAGACTTCATTCAGGCCTTATGTGTGGAGTAGAAGGGGTGGGAGGTGCATAAATCATGAAGAAAATCTTCAACAGGTCTAATGTATAGAAAATAACACGGTGTCAGTGGACGACTATGATTTAGACGGCGAATTTAGAACAGAGTGCACACCAGCGGGAGCCACAGTCGTAGACTGATATACAGCCGTGCCACTGAGGGAGGGACGGGTAATGGAGGGAGTGGATGAGTTCTTCAGAGATGGGAGATATGCTCCAGGGAAGAATGCTGGGCTCACACAAACACACGGCCACGTGGTGGGGTGACTAGAGCACGGTATTCAGAAGTAGAGGAATGAGTGGTGGGGTGACTAGAGCTAGGTATTCAGAAGTAGAGGAATGAGTGGTGGGGTGACTAGAGCTAGGTATTGAAGTAGAGGAATGAGTGGTGGGGTGCTAGAGCTAGGTATTCAGAAGTAGAGGAATGAGTGGTGGGGTGACTAGAGCTAGGTATTCAGAAGTAGAGGAATGAGTGGTGGGGTGACTAGAGCTAGGTATTCAGAAGTAGAGGAATGAGTGGTGGGGTGACTAGAGCTAGGTATTCAGAAGTAGAGGAATGAGTGGTGGGGTGACTAGAGCTAGAGGTATTCAGGTATTCAAGTAGAGGAATGAGTGGTGGGGTGACTAGAGCTAGGTATTCAGAAGTAGAGGAATGAGTGGTGGGGTGACTAGAGCTAGGTATTCAGAAGTAGAGGAATGGGTTGTAGGGTGATGCACACCCTTAAAAATCACACACACCGAACCAACACTCCATTCAGCCAGTCTCACCCAGAACTGACACACACGCGCCTTATGCAGAACAGAGACGCACACACACGTAGCTAAGTGTGTGCATTGTGTGTGAATGAAGCGTACGAAGCCTCTTTTCATGAGCTACTTCATGAGGTACTGTATTTGTTATTTGTCCAATTGCTGAATTGCACCTTGCAAACATAAGTGTGAACAGGTGCTTTGAGAAGAGCAACGTTGGCATCCATGTGAGAGTGGCACAAATGTCGAAACTTCACTCTGGACATTTGCCATGGTCTACAATTTGAGCCGGTTTAGCTATCTTGTTTGTTTTTGAGCCGGGTCTGGTTACACACATAGATACTCTCACTTTTCTTCTCTCTCTTGGTTCGGGTCTTATTTCCTGTTATTCTAGTGCTGTGCTCCATGTTGTTTTCTCTCTAATTACAGGGTGGGGAGAACTAAGGTTTCTCTCCTCAGCTTCGTAAGTGTGGCCTCTGTGTGTGTGCGTGTGTGTGTGTAGTTGACAACTGATCCAGAGTACGTGAATGTGTTTGTGTGTGTGTGTGTGTCCACATGATTTCCCTCTCTGTGAAAGGACCTTTGATACCTGTTGAAGCTTGTGTCCTCAAATGAACTCACACAAAATCCTTGTCAATAAACACATCAAGGCACAAGTCCTAACTTGGGATTAGGGACAGTTTGAAATGTACTGTGGTGTGGGGGCTGGTCCAAAATAAGGGACAGTTCTCCAACTTTTTTTTTGCTTTTGGGAGGGTAGTGCACTTTCCTTCCCTGATTTACATTCACCATTTTTCAGGTTTTATTAAATTAAGGTCTTCCATATAGAAACATTTTTTCCTCATCTGCTTGCATACTTCCCTTATGCACTACACTTATTCACACACTTACAATACTACAGGTCAATATGGTCTATCAGTAAACTGTCTATCCTACAATCTATCTATAGTGACAATAGTGGTAGGTGGATCGTTTGTCCAGATCTGCAATCATACCACACATACAGTGCCTTTGGGATAATATTCAGACCCGTTGACTTTTTCCACATTGTTATGTTTCAGCCTTATTCTAAAATGTATTAAATCGTTTTTCCCCCTCATGAATCTACACACAATTCTCCCATTCTCCTCCGTAGATCCTCTCAAGCTCTGGCAGATTGGATGGGGAGCGTTGCTGCACAGCTATTTTCAGGTCTCTGCAGAGATCGGGTTCAAGTCCAGGCTCTGGCTGGGCCACTCAAGGACATTGAGTCCCGAAGCTCCTCCTGCGTTGTCTTGGTTGTGTGATTAGGGTTGTTGTCCTGTTGGGAGGTGAACCTTCGCACCAGTCTGAGGTCCTGAGTGCTCTGGAGCAGGTTTTCATTAAGTATCTCTCTGTTATTTGCTCCGTTCACATTTCCCTCAATCCTGACTTGTCTCCCAGTCCTTGAATCTGAAAACATCCCCACAGCATGCTGCCACCACCATGATTCACCGTAGGGATGGTGCCAGGGTTTCCTCCAGACGTGACGCTTGGCATTCAGGCCAAAGAGTTCAATCTTGATTTCATCAGAACAGAGAATCTTGTTTGTCATGGTTTGAGTCTCCAAGCGGTCTGTCATGTGCCCTTTACTGAGGAGTGGCTTCTGTCTGGTCACTCTACCATAAAGGCCTGATTGGTGGAGTGCTGCAGATACAGTTGTCCTTCTGGAAGGTTCTCCCATCTTCACAGAGGAACTCTAGAGCTCTGTCAGAGTGACTATCAGGTTCTTAGTCACCTCCCTGACAAAGACCCTTCTCCCCGGATTGCTCAGTTTGGCTGGGTGGCCAGCTCCCGAAAGAGTATTGGTGGTTCCAAACTTCTTCCATTTAAGAATGATGGAGACCACTGTGTTCTTGGAGACCTTCAATAGTGCAGACATTTTTTGGTACCCTTCCCCAGATCTGTGCCTCGACACAATCCTGTCTCGGAGCTCTACGGACAATTCCTTCGACCTCATGGCTTGGATTTTGTCCTGACATGAACTGTCAACTGTGGGACCTTATATAGACAGGTGTGTGCCTTTCCAAATCATGTCCAATCAATTGAATTTACCACAGGTGTACTCCAATCAAGTTGTAGATACATCTCAAGGATGATAATAAAAACAGAATGCACTCGAGCTAACTTGAGTCTCATAGCAAATGGTCTGAATACTTACGTAAACAAGGTATTTGTTTTTTATATATTTGCAAAGAAATAAATAATACAAAACCTGTTTTCATTTTGTCACTATTGGGTATTGTGTGTATATTGCTGCAGATTATGATTATTTTTATCCATTTAAGAAAAAGGCTGTAACGTAACAACATTTGGAAAAAGTCAAGGGGTCTGAATACTTTCCGAAGGCTCTCTAAAATCATTCAAATCTGAACCAATGTTCTATATAAATACACAAGAGAGGAATTGCTGATAGGCAGCGGAGGCCAGATGCTTCATTGCGCATTAAAGAACAGTTGAAGATACGCAGCTCAAAATGCTCCCCTATTGATCTCGTTTAGGGACCATGACATGATCCTACCTAGACTACCCAACAACAGCACAATCTAATTAAGAAATTGCATTACTTTTTTCAAGTGAGTACAGTTGAGTAGGCTGTAAACTGCAGTGAAAATTACATTTGTCATACGGTTCTCTCTGCTACCGCATGTCAAAGGGTAGTGATGCACCAAGTCTGAAACCAACACGGCCCAGGCATGAACAGCTTTTACCCCCAAGATTGCTAAATATAATGAGCAAAAATATAAAAACGCAAACATGTAAAGTTTGTCCCATGTTTCATGAGCTAAAATAAACAATCCCAGAATTTTTCCATACACACAACAATATTATTTCTCTCAAATTCTGTGAACTAATTTGTTTACATCCCTGTTAGTGAGCATTTTATCCTTGTTCAAGATAATCTATCCACCTGACAGGTGTGGCATATCAAGAAGCTGATTAAACAGCACGATCATTACACAGGTGCACCTTGTGCTGGGGGAACAATAAAAAGTCCACTCTAAAATGTGTTTTGTCACACAACACAATGCCACAGATGTCTCAAGTTGAGGGAGCGTGCAATTGGCCTGCTGACTGCAGGAATGTCCACCAAAGTTGTTACCAGAGAATTGAACATTAATTTCTCGACCATAAGCTGCCTCCAACGTCGTTTCGGAGAATTTGGGAATACATCCAACCGGCCTGTGTGTGTCACCCTACGCTCCCAGTAGGCCCAGCTATTCAGGAAAGCTTAACACGCGTTCCGCCTCCTTTCAGATCAGAGCGGCTATTCCTCGACCTAACGTTCAATATAGCCTAAATATGTCATTTTACTTTGAAAAAGGTACTACCTTTAGTGTGGCATAAACACAACTAGTCAAAATGTTTTCATCTGATTGGGCTACTTCAAAAGTCTTATGTAGGCTACCTGCTCACGCTCATCCACTCCACTCAAATATAATTCCAGCATCCAAACTGCGCAACTGCCATTCGATTAATCTGTTACAAAACACCAACAAGTTTAAATATGACATTCGGAGACTGTCAAACCAAGCCTTTTATACTGAGTAGGGAGGGATGCATTTTCTGTTGGTCGAGAATGACATACAGTGGGGCAAAAAAGTATTTAGTCAGCCACCAATTGTGCAAGTTCTCCCACTTAAAAAGATGAGAGGGGCCTGTAATTTTCATCATAGGTACACTTAAACTATGACAGACAAAATTAGAAGAAAAAAAATCCAGAAAATCACATTGTAGGATTTTATGAATTTATTTGCAAATTATGGTGGAAAATAAGTATTTGGTCACCTACAAACAAGCAAGATTTTGGCTCTCACAGACCTGTAACCTCTTCTTTAAGAGGCTCCTCTGTCCTCCACTCATTACCTGTATTTATGGCACCTGTTTGAACTTGTTATCAGTATAAAAGACACCTGTCCACAACCTCAAACAGTCACACTCCAAACTCCACTATGGCCAAGACCAAAGAGCTGTCAAAGGACACCAGAAACAAAATGGTAGACCTGCACCAGGCTGGGAAGACTGAATCTACAATAGGTAAGCAGCTTGGTTTGAAGAAATCAACTGTGGGAGCAATTATTAGGAAATCAGTCTCCAGATCTCAACCCCATAGAAAATCTTTGGAGGGAGTTGAAAGTCCATGTTGCCCAGCAACAGCCCAAAACATCACTGATCTAGAGGAGATCTGCATGGAGGAATGGGCCAAAATACCAGCAACAGTGTGTGAAAACCTTGTGAAGACTTAGAGAAAACATTTAACCTCTGTCATTGCCAACAAAGGGTATATAACAAAGTATTGAGATAAACTTTTGTTATTGACTTATTTTCCACCATAATTTGCAAATAAATTCATTAAAAAATCCTACAATGTCATTTTCTGGATTTCTCTCTCTCATTTTGTCTGTCATAGTTGAAGTGTACCTATGATGAAAATTACAGGCCTCTCATCTTTTTAAGTGGGAGAACTTGCACAATTGGTGGCTGACTAAATACTTTTTTGCCCCACTGTACTCAATTGTGGGATTGACATACTTGATTGTGATGTTGAAACCGCAAACCATAATGAAAGTTCAAAGTCGGTAATTGGTATGCATTGCTTATTGGTTGTGTGGTGCATTGGCACATAAACCTGCTGGTGGAAAATGTGTTTTATTTATTATATAAATATAACCCATGGTTGTCTGCAGCTGGCTCTGATGTAATGTAATGATACAGGCAGGGAGAGAGTGAGCAAGTCTGTGGTGATCGGCGATCCCTCAACCTTCTGTTCTGTTAGCCCTGTGTGGCATCAACAGTCTAAAAAAATATATGCTGAAATGGTAAAGTCGATATCCAAAATTATAAACTCAGGGTTGCTACAATTGTTATTTATGGTGGTATTATGTTAAAATGCACTCTGAGGGGGGGGGAGCATTTTTTTTTACATTACCTTTCACATACTGTATGGGCCACAACACTCCTCACAAAGGCACTATAGACAAAATTGTAGTAACCTGCTCATGCTGCTTTGTGACAACAGCAGCCAAAACATCTTCCATTATTCAACACTCCCATCTAACAACTCCCCCGCAGAGAGTTACCCAACATCCCTCCTCCTGTTCAGTCTAAACTGACGAAAAAGTCAAAGGCAAAATGCTTGGCTGGAGTGATGTCAGTGTGCAGCGTTCCAAAGAACATCCGGGAATGTCTCAGACACAGTTGATCCCTGGCCTGGAAGGTCACCGTGGCTTTGTCTCAACCAACCAGGAGAAGGATTTACGCTCAGGACATGTGGTTCACGGCCTGTGATCCTCTCAGGGGGTCGTGATGGTGACAGCTGAGAGGGGACAGGCTGAGAGGGGTCTCTGACCTTTTCCTCCAAAGCCACCACTCACCAAGCATACCAACAGATAGCAGAGACTGTGAAAGAGAAAGGGATGGTGATGTAGATATCTCAAGAGAAGGACTGCCACACAACTGGGTTGTAGTCATTAGGGCACACCAAAAAACAAGTATTTATTATTGGACAAGTTAGTCCCTCCCACTTTCAGTCTGATGCCTAATAAATACAAAGGCAGGGGTAGGTAGACTATCCTCTCCCCCTCTAGCCTTGCCCAGTGACTAGTGTTTTGTAAAAAGTCACAGAGTACATCCAGTTTGATTGATTTGACTGCTGCCAAGCTGCAGTCACTGCACCCTACCTGTGCTAGCCAATGTTTCCCTGGCTCAGCGTTTCTGGGGCAACCCAGTCAATCCACAAAAACAGGTGTGTAAAAATCCCTGCAGCGAGGTGTGTACGTATGAGAGTCCCCTAGTTGTACTTCAAAGCTTTCCCAGGAACACCGTGGTTTTCATTCACAAAAATGTCAACTGTAACTGACACTCACTTTGTGCATGTGGCTGTGCTATGAATTACCTTAAAATTAATCCTGTTAACAATTATACTAGCATTGGCCGAGGTGCAGACAGAAAGCACACGTCGTGCATGTCAGAGAAGAACGGGTTCTTAAATTGTTCTTACATTTACTTAGAGTAGTTAGAGAATTTGTTTGGCATTAACCTTGTGGTCATGAACAGCAAGACACATGCAGATGAAACAGTATGGCTTTTGTTTTTACAACTGTAAACTTTAGGAAATGAAACATTTTGTAAAATGGCCCTACATGAAGAAATGCCAACATGACATCAAGACCAATAAAGCACTAAATAAGAGGCTATCACAGAAAAATACAATCATTGTAATGCCATTTGAAGACAAAAGAACCCGTTCCAGTTCCACCTTAAAAATAAAAAAAGGTGGACAAATAGAGAATGCTTTTTCAAGGCAAAAAGTACAAGAATATAGTTCATGTACAAACTCTAATTTCAGCTCCACTTGAAAAAAAATAATAAAAGTGGAAAAATCCTGGAGAGCGCTTGTTGGACATGCAGCCTTGACCTTGAGGCATTTCACTTTTCTAAAAACCGAGTGCAGCGGTGCTCAACTATTGTTACTGGCCATAAATGTCGCTGATTCATTGTGATGTAATGTTACAACAATATGTTGTGAAAATAAGACTAGATGTTACGTAATTCCATGGTCCACTTAATGGACATGAAAGAAGAAAAAAAATACTATCAGAGAATTTGTTTTCCACAGAGTGAATGACGCAACGTCGTGTTTGTTGACTTTTCAGGGTCTGAGTCACTGAGTTTCCAGGAGTGTGTGTAGGCCTGTGTTTTCGAAATCGGCTTATTCTAATCTTACAGTAACAAATCAGTGTCCTCGGTCCTCCAGCCTGGCGTCAATCACTATCAAGATCAACAGATACGAGAACAATTCATAACACAGACCATCAACCAGAGTTTCCCCAAATAAAAACACTGGAAATCACGTGTATTACAGAACGAGAAAACACAATGCTGAGCATATTTCTGTTAATTACTCTTATCTGAATATTAACTTTATTCATCTTAAATTTCCCCATTTCAACACACACAAAACAGGGCCAGGCCAATGACGCATTGCGCTCAGGGTTTCCGTTAGCCGGTAATGGACGGCTTTTGGCCTATATTTTTTTGTTGATAAATAAAACATTGGCCCTGGCCAATTGTCCTGGAAAAGAAAAATATACCATTGCGAAATAATGCCTTTTAGCCTCTTCATTGATGGAAATACATTTGACTGGTCATATTTATCATTCTATTAGGTTATTTTACATCATTTAGTGGAATTAAATTGGCAAATGTGTAGGCTACAGTATATTTGTTATGTATCTTATTTATCACACCCGTACAGCATAGAGCCTTTGAGCAGATAATCTATCAAAGAATGAGAGCTGCTGTTGTGTCACACACCACTTTGCAATGAGCTGAAGGCAGTAGGCTATGCATTTCCTTTTAATACATGAGGCATGTCTTACCTTTCTGGAAAGTAGCCGATTAGATCTCTACATTTCCATCTCCGTCACATGAAACCTCTCAAGTGCGTGGTGCCCTTTTGACAACTGTTTCCCCGCTAATTGCATTATGGAACGAACACTTGTGAGTAGCCTACTGCCTGCGCTTAGGTGAATAAATCGTTTATTAACATTTTAAACTAAAAGTTCTGTTGCGTCACACTCATTGCTTTTTAATGTTTTTATTTCATGTAGCCGAAGCCTACTGGATGTATGAATTTGGGCTGCATCGTCCCACGACTGTCCTAGAGTCAGTTTGGAATAGAATTTTTCAAGTTGACCAATAGAACGGGTACACTTTTGTACTATGGGGATAGTAGATTGACAGGCTAGTGATTCTGCTGTTAGTTACTTGTCTAGCTGGCTGAGGAAAAGTAAACTATAGACAGTTATTCTAGCTTTATCGTTGCATCCTCGACTTGCATATTCTGTTACTATGAATTACCATAATCTAAATGTGATTTGTCATTCTGAGCACCGTGGGTGGACACTAATCAGGTTACGCACCCAATGCACATGGGATCGGCAGATTACACAAATGTCTGGTAAAAAATGTTGCTGGTCACATTTTCCTAACGGAAACTCTGGTCTGGCTGAGCTAACGGCTGTCATCCATTCAGCATTTCACCCACGATCCAGTGTCCGCTCCCCTCACTGGAACACCTCGTCCAGGGTAGAGGGGTGGACGTCAGTGGCCTGCAGGCTCTGGAGGAGCCTGTGGACTGTAGCACTCCTCCCCTGGCTCTGCCTCCACTGGATCAGCCCTGCTAGCACCTGCCCGTGCAAGCTCAGAGGGTGGTCGGCACGGCAACGGTACAGCGCCCCCGTGGAGAGGCCCAGGTCGAGGAGAACCGACTCCCACTCCGACCCGATACGGGATGCCAGCCGGGACAACTGTCTGTCGGACGGGACTGCTCGGAGCGTCACCTCTGGAATGTTCCACTCATCTTTGGAAGGGAAGGAGGGAAAGGTGGTGGGTATGCATGGAAAGAGGGAAACGCAGAGAAAAAGATGGGAGGAAGAGAGGTGGAGTAAGGAAAAGGTAAAGAGAGAGAGAGAGAGTTTATCAATATCCATTTAAGAAAAACATGTTGCTGATTCATTGTGATGCTACAACAATTTGTTGTGAAATTAAGACTAGATGTTATGTAAATCCGTGTCCATTTATTGGACATGAAAGGAGGAGGAAAAATACTTCCACAGAGAGTGAACGTCACAATGCCATCGTGTTTGTTTACTTTTCAGGGTCGAGAGAAAAGGCGTGTTTAGGAGTGCGTGTAGGCCTGCATGTTTTCAAAATCAGCTTGTCTGATAATGACCTCCGTTTAGGAGAGAGGGAACGAGAGTGAGATAGGCCTAGAAAACAGAGCGATAGTGAGATCTTGTGGTGTTTATTTATCTGAACATGTTGCATAGAGGTGGGCAGACCAGGAACACTGTTCCTGGGAACCACTTCTTTCAACACCAATCTTCTCGCCACAATATCCATTTATCACAAAATTTCCATCCAACCTTTATATGCAAGTAAAGTACATGTCGAAAAAAAAAATGCAACAACGAAAATGTCCGTAAACTTTCCAAATGTCGTAAACTTGGAGTGACGTGGTATGTTCTGTGCTCCTCCCACTACGACTCAGGAAAGCCTACAGTTTATTAGGCTACAGATGAAATAAGTGATGAACTTCACAGGGTGATGAAAGTGCACGGTGATGATCTTGATGGTCCTTTCCAATCAATATCTAGGGTCTTATTCTGGGGACATGATTATCGATGATTGGTTGCCGTTTGACAAATAAAAATAATCTCATCTTGTAGGCTGGTCTGCCCACACTGAGCGATGTTGACTAGCACACTTGCCAAAACCAGAATGGTCACATTAGCTTATTGTGCCATATCTATTAGAGATGAAAACCCATTTAACTTGTATTTTTTATTTGTCATATGGGAATTTAACCGCATGTTTTTTTTTATGTGCACTGGGCTATGTCATCACGCACAACCTTCTATCTGCTGGAAACAAGTCAATCTGCTGGGAAAATGTGCATATTGGTTTTATGCAGACTTTAGAATATTTGCATGAAACTATCGTCAATTGGATGGAAACCAAGCTTGGAAAGAACGGTTTTGAATATCCATTACCAATCTCGCCCCCCCCTCTGGCTGAAGGGAATGGGATATCGTAGATGTGGCTTGAGTGCCGCAGTCGCCTCGCCTCAAAATACAGTCAGTTGTTTGTCACCTATGGATGGTCTTCTTGCCCAGCCGGTAAGGGGCTGAGGGTAGTAGAGCAACTGTCCTTGGAGAGGCTATCAAAAAGGGTGCACACATGGAGGTGACAGGGTTTGCATGGTAAACAAACATGCTTTGGGGACAGCTGTACATCATGCATTGTGTGTATAGAACAGGTCAAGGTCCAGCCACGTTCAGTAGGTATGGTGGAACCAAGGACACAGATGGATGTGGGGCTGTTATGAGACGGTATAAGGAGGTGTACGGTCAGTGAGTTCGGGGGCAGTATGGTGAGTAAATGGCCTAACAGTGGTCTCTCCTCCGCACCCTATTCCTTTCCCCAGCTCTCCTCCCTGCTTAGGCCTATATCCCCAATTCCCTCCCTGCTTAGGCCTATATCCCCAATTCCCTCCCTGCCGCTACTCCCTCTGCCTCGCCCTCTCCTTCCCTTCCACAATTCAATCTATCCTCCGTGCCTCCCGCTCTAGTTTAAGGTAATCTTTCACTCTCACCCCTCTCCCTCCACTCGGTGCTGATAGTGCCAGTTGCTCTCTTGAACCCTCAGACAAAAGAGATCACTGTGCCAGCCTGTGTTACTGCACTCCGAGCCCCCATACAAGACAAAGAGGATTTCATAACCCTGCCCAACTCACAGATTACGCATGTACACACACACACACGTAATAGGGATGTTCCAGGTGAACATAAGTAGTAACAAAGTAAATCAATGTGGTTTAATACAAGTTGCAACAGGGAGACACCTCCAGCACAGAAGCAGGCCCTTATAGTCTCGTCTCACTCCACCAATGTTCTGTAAAAACCCGCTGAGAGGCTTGTAGGAAGTCACAACATCAGCTGCTACAGAATCAGTGTCCCAGAATACAATAACAAACATTGTCCTTGGTCCTTGTACCTCCAGTCTGGCGTCAATCACTATCAACAGACATGAACAATACATAACATTCAGTATCAAGTCCAGTGACCATCAACTACTACACAAATGAGTGTCTCAAATAAAACACTGGACATCATGTGTATTACACTAAAGGAAAACATAAATAAGCATTGTGTCAATTTTATTAATGAGAAAATTCCCCACACACACAGCCCAGCGCGTGTTTACACACACACACACACACCTGGAGAGCTAATGGTTGGCATCCAATTAAGTGACAGTTTTGAACTCAGAGGCGCGATGAGGGCAACACTTAAACTGCCCCCCCCGCCATCATCTGCTTTGGGAATCCAACATACTGAGAGAAAAAAACAGTTTGAGCTAATAAAAAAAAAACAGTGAGCTAATACTGAGAGACGTGAGGGGCGGGGGGGGAGTAATTGTGAGAGTCTAACTCCTATAAGCTGGAGGAGGGAGTTCTGGGTCCAAAAGGTCATGTGTCGAGTTCCCAAACGAGTCGCTGACAGAGAACTGCCAAACATGACACTGCCGTTCACTGATTCAAATTTAATGAGAGTAGGCGCTCTAATGCTCCCGTGACATAGCTCATTCATTAATGAATGCATGGCACCTGATAGTGTGTGAGACACTTTCTTTTTCAAAGATCTTTCATTGGTCAACATTTCTTACTATTGAACAAGACCCATTATGGGATAGCTAGCAGCTGACACACTAGGCTAAGCAACTCAAACCTGGGTAACAACTCCCAGAAACGGTGTCATAAATAAACCCCCCACAGAGGAGGCAGTAGGACTCTGAAGTACATCATGTTCCCTAATGCATGCCAAGAACGGTTCGGCCCAAACAAGCCAGGCCTTCATCTGTTCGTTAACAAAAGGGGACACACACAGAAACTCAGAGGGAGGGCACACTGGGAGAGAGTGACAGGGCTGTGTGAGAGTAAACAAATCCTTTTCCCGTGAAAAACCCATTTGCTGAAAAGGTGCATAGGCTAATAGTTAAGATTCTGGGAGCTTTTGACAAATAGGCCTTCACTGGAGAGAGAGTGGGTCGAGCGAGAGAGAGTGGGTCGAGCGAGAGAGAGTGGGTCGAGCGAGAGAGAGTGGGTCGTGCGAGAGAGAGTGGGTCGTGCGAGAGAGAGTGGGTCGTGCGAGAGAGAGTGGGTCGTGCGAGAGAGAGTGGGTCGTGCGAGAGAGAGTGGGTCGTGCGAGAGAGAGAGAGAGTGGGTCGTGCGAGAGAGAGTGGGTCGTGCGAGAGAGAGTGGGTCGTGCGAGAGAGAGTGGGTCGTGCGAGAGAGAGTGGGTCGAGCGAGAGAGAGAGTGGGTCGAGCGAGAGAGAGTGGGTCGAGCGAGAGAGAGTGGGTCGAGCGAGAGAGAGTGGGTCGAGCGAAGGAGCGCGCGAGAGGGATAGTAACCAAATAAGGAGCTGTGGGAGACAAAATAAACTGAGGAAACTGAATACTTTCCTAGGAATTGCCTCTTTATGAGAAAAGCAGGCATCAATCTAACCTTCTCTCACACTGATGAGGGGGGCAGGGCATGCTGACATGTCACTGAAATAAACCAGAGTATTTAGAAGTGTATGAGGCCATTGGACAGTAGTCCCGGTAGGTAAAGGCTGTGTAGCGATGCCTAGTTTATTCTAAATAGCAAAACCCGAAAGAAGAAACCAGCATCACCATGCTGCTTCCATATTTTAATAACCAACTCATTCAGATCCATTCATCTAAGTTCCAACAGTTCCATTAATTTCTGTTCAATTCCACTTTTATCCCAGTTATTAGCGCTTACACTGCAATGTAATAACGAAGGGATGAACGATGACTAAAAGCCTGAACCCAAATCCTGAGTAGGCAAAGAAAACAATCCAAAAAGGTACAGGACTCTCGCCAAACTACCTTGTTCATGGCTAAACAGACCGACCGAGACAAAGTGAGTGGGAGTTGTGTGTGTGTGTGTGTGTTTGTGTGTGGAGGCCTAAAATAATCATGATTTTTCTCCTCTTGTGCCAAGGGCTTTTTCCAGGAAAGTTTCCCGTGTCCTCATGAGACTCTGGTGTCTTGTCGGAACACAAATGTTTGTTTCTGCCTTTGTAAAAATGTTTAACTCGAGTACTTAAAATGACTTCATGGAAGCCAGTTGGGCACAGTTGGCCATTTAAACTAGCTCTGGCCGTACAAGCATCTTCTTAAAACAATTCAGCACAATGTACTGTATGCTTGTACCAACTGCACTTAAACGTAGCCTCCACAATAATGTAAAAAAACAAAAAACATTTTTAATAAAACATTTAAACTGGTCCTGGCTAGGGCTGGTGTGGTGACCGTATTACCACCACACTGGCAGTCATGAGTCACCATGACCGCAGTGACATTTCCTTAATTCATTGAGTGACATTACCTTCAGCTAAACAGAATCTCTCACCACCATGCATTTACATCTCCTCATCTCTCCTTTATTCCTTTCTTGAGCACCGCAGTATGTTTCGCTGCGAAAACATCTTACTATTGATGTTCCCGAACAGATTTAAGAACTGGGTAGCAGCAGGAACAAAGTTGGAGAGCCCATGACGTACAGAGTTTGGGTGGAATTTCACCAGTTGGGCAGCGAGAGCATGCTCCTCAAACAGTCGTTGGTGTTTTATATTCATTTCTCAGCTGCTCACATGAAGCACATGCTCTGCTATAAAACTGAAGAAGCCTACAAAATGGTCCAGCCGGAAAGAGCAGAGCCTCCATTTACTATTTGAGTGCATACAGATGACACCGTACAACTGGCAACCGTGTCAGCGTGCATGCGCCCGGCCCAACACAGGAGTCACTAGAGTGATGGGACAAAGACCTCCCGGCTGTCAAAACCCTCCCCTAACCCAGATGACGATGGGCAAACTGTGCGCCGCCAAATGGGTCTCCCGGTCACAGCCTGCTGCGACACAGCCCGGGATCGAACATGGGTCTGTAGTGACGCCTCAAACACTGCGATGCTGTGCCTTAGACCCCTGCGCCACTCAGGAGGCCAAATGATCACTTTCACACTCAACACAGGGAAAGGGGGATACCTAGTCAGTTGTACAACTGAATGCATTCAACTGAAATGTGTCTTCTGCATTTAACCCAACCCCTCTGAATCAGAGAGATGCAGGGGGCAGCCTTAAAATCAACATCATCGGCACCCAGGGAACAGTGGAACGACAGATTTTTACCTTGTCAGCTCGTCAATTCGATCAAACAACCTTTCGGTTACTGGCCACACGCTCCTACCCGCCCCACAGCCACTTCATATGCGCACTCACTCCGTAAATGGGAAAAATACCATCCCTATTTAAGTCAACTCATTCTGTTCACCTGAAATACATTTTCTTCATTACATAATTTCTCTTTAGACCCGACTAAAATAATGGATTTATTGTGACGGTGACTTAAAAAAAAAGTAGATGTACCAAAGGCAGCTTTTATGAGTGGAGGCCTGGCAACACTAAACCTGTTTATGTTAACTAACGGTCAATTAACCTCGAGACAGGAAGTCTTTTGCAGGACAATAACAGTCTGACAAAAATGTCATGACCGCCACAGCCCCAGTCCTGGCCGTGCGATTGGTCGCCTGGCTATCTGTGAGCAGAGCAGCCGGCCTCTGACTCGAATGCTTCACCGTTCGAACAGGAAGACTCCTCCTGCCAAGATTCCTGGAAAGCAGACGGCAGGCACTACCCTTGGCAACGCACGGACAAGGAAAACAAGGCAGCAGCACACGGCACTCTCCCTCTCGGTCTGTCCCAGCATGAATTTACTGCTCTTTATCAGGACACAGCCGCACCTCTACTCCCAGTCAGGGAAGCCTCAGACTACGGCCTCAGTGTTAACTCACTATACAATGCCTTACAAGTTTACAGCTTTAACTCACACTATCCCCTCCATGAGACAAATAAATACGCTCCTAAGAACAAGCTGCAATGAAGAATACAGTTAAACTCACTTAATCATGCCCTGGCTAAACGTGCCAAATAACCTAGATACGGTCCTTTTAAGAACAAGCTACAACGACTTAGCAAGAACATATTTTTTACTATCACTTCACAATGCTCTAAACATGCCAAATAGATAAGCTCCTTCTACAAACACACTACAATCTGTTTGCTGGCCAGGGTTGTACCACTGTAGGTTGTCATCTTGATACATCGGTGTATGATATTAACATGTTTTCAACCGCACAAGAGATTTAAAAAAAAAATATATATATATATATATATATATATATATATTTTAAAAGGACCATCTAGATTAGATAATGTTCCTGACGGTCATATCTGATCATCATGGCAACAGATGACTTTGTAACCGTGTGAGATGAAACGTTTTAGTGAAACGTCTTCAAATCTGCTCCCATTTCAGCTATAGCCTCCTGTACATGATAGGGTAGGCGGCAAGGTTTCCATTAGCCGGTAAATGCTGGCTTTTGGCCGATAAAAATAAAGAAATGAAAAGCCGATAATGTTGCCGGCCAAATTGTCCGGGACAAGACGGAAAATCCATAGCAAAATAATGCTTTTTCATTCATTGTTGGAAATACCAGTCCATTTACCCCAACTTCAAAGGCAAGTAAACTAATAGGCTAATAAATCCTGAAGCTTCTTGGAAATTAGTGTCGTGAGTGTGTGCTTCTATTTTTACTTGGGCAAAAAAGACAAGGTCCTCATAAGGGACTTCTGCTAAGTGTACCCTGACTGGATAACAATTTGTGAATGTGTTGATTATCCCTGTTTCCAGTATACCCGCCGAGGGGATTCTTTCTAAAAAAAAAAAAAGAATTTAAAAAAAAGATTGTCCTCAGAAGGCACCTTCTTGAGGTAAAGTAACGAGGCTGATGCACATCGCAAGCTGCTCCAAGGAGTTGGACAGTGTTGACTTACCAACTGCAGCAACTCACTTTGAGCAGGACAAGGTTTGGCACAAATGCAAGTAAATTTGAGGCAAATTGTGTTTGGCCGGCCCTATCCTAGCAGTTCTGCTGCCGCCCTAGGCAAAATCAAATGCCGCCCGCGTGTCAAGTATAGTGTACAGATTTGGAATGTATTGAGACTAGAATAATGACGTGCATCATGCGCAATTGGTGCACTCCAGTTTAGCTTATTCAGTAGCACTTGGTAACAAAACATCGTTGTCAACTATTCACGTCAGAGAGTTGCAATTACTAGGCAGCCGACATTAGGAAACAGATATCATTAAGCAACGTACACAGAGTATACCAAACACTAGGGACCAAGGTGTCAAAGGTGTTCCAAGGGGATGCTGGCCCATGTTGACTCCAATACTCCCCACAGTTGTGTCAAGTTGGCTGGTGGTGGACCATTTTTGATACACATGGGAAACTGTTGAGCGTGAAATACCCAGCAGCATACCATACCTCATTCAAAAGCACATCAATCTTTTGTCTTGCCCATTCACCCTCTGAATGGCACACACAATCTATGTCTCAATTATCTCAAGACTTAAAAATCCTTCTTTAACCAGTCTCCCCTTCATCTACAATGATTCGAAGTGGATTTAACAAGTGACATCAATAAGGGATCATAGACAGACCAAGAGAATCCAAGTGAAAGCTATGTCACGGAAAGAGCATGTTTTGTATACTCGGTGAATATCACACATGACATGAGTATTTTACCACAATATTTAAAATGATAATAATCATTACATTTATCATCCAGAAGCACTGTAAAAAGAGAATGAGCTTTGGAAACAAGTGCTTGCATAAATGCATGGGCCTCATTTCACAGGAGCGTTGTAAAATAAGCCTTCTCTCAACGAACCAGTCAGTCTGAACTAATTCGATTGCCGGTTTTATAATTTCTTGACTTTGTTTAATAGGCCTAATTAAAATGTTCATGCCTAGGCTAAATTAAATGAGGCCTAGATTGTAATTGAAAACAGCTGTGTTTTGGTATTTATTCATTAAAATGTTAATGCAAATAACCATCAGGACAAGTCTTTCGCAAGTTATATTATGCAAATTTTGAAGCTGTATTACTGTGTAGGTGACATGTTCTTCTTGGCTAAACGTTTTTTATTTTAAACAATATACATTTATGCTTAATAGCAGGGATGAAGATGCCAAAGCCAATGTTTTATTTTCAATAAATCGTGTTGGTATAAGAACCTTGTTTATACTTCACAGGCTAATTTCTATTCTGTTATGATTTACGATAAACAAAATGTAGATTTTGAGCACCTTGGCTGGACGCCCTAATGCGTTGCGCACCCAACACATATGGATGTCCGGTAAATTTAAAAAAAGTTTCCTGACAGATACCCTGGAAGGCAGCTGGTCTAATTCGCCTGTCCTCCGGTTAGATGCTGTTCTGTGTAAAAGATAGTCTGAACAGGACTGGCTCTTTGCAGGCAGTGCAGGAAGAGGTAAAGCTCTAACGAAATGTTAAGTCATGGTGAGAGGACATATTGTACCAGCATCTATCCAATCAGGTGCTGACAGGAATCTCTTACTGGTGGAGACCAGAAACCATGGTAACCTGTAAACTGATTGAGAGATGCATGTTTTCTGTGTCAATCTGCATGAGCGGAGGAGCAGGAGGGAACAGGGAGTGACAGCATATGTTCCAAACAAATACAGTGGTGGCAATAAAACTTATTTAAGACACCCGTGTGTGTGTGTGTGTGTGTGTGTACGTACACTGGGCAGCGAGTGAAGCAGGGACGAGGTAAGGGTTATTGAAAAACAGATAATACCATCACATGGTTTCCAAGGCAACCCACCAATGTCATCTGTTGCCATCATAACAGGAGTGGGGGAAGCAGGGGATAAAATCACAAAGCACATCCATACATTTGTGAGTTAAGCCAAACGATTCAGTGAGAGGCCTGTATAAAAGAACACATGAAATCCTTTTCAGGCTAAATGATCCTTTTCTGACCGCCAGACTCTCCCCACTGTGTTCAATCAAGCAGAATAAAAGCCTTTAGAAAGTGAAGGCTCTCGTCCTCTCCTCCACCAGAAACACTCTTCTCGCACTCAGTTCTCTACGCTGCTGCTTCTAGGAAATGTGAGAGCAGATTCTTTTCACCCTCCCCGTCCATCCCCCACATCCATGTATTACAATCTGTACAGTGAGTGGGGGGGGGTCCAGCACAGGAGGGCGAGAGAGAGAAATAGAGAACAGAGAAATGGCTTTGATTAAATATTTTTCCTAGAAAGGAGGATGCAGTGTGTGCCTGACCTCAGTGCTGCGAACGAAAACAGCTGTCAGGGAAACCAGGCCTTTGAGACTCGACACACTCACAACCTAGACAGTCCTAAAACAGACTTCTCCCCTCGCCATTTCCCCTTTCCTTTACGGATACTGTACATTCAAAATAAATATTAAGGCTTCCAGTTACACTGTATATGCTTAGGCCTACATGTGTTCTACATCACATGTTGAAATGTCTAAATGTTTAGTATCTGCCAAAGAAAGTTTTGTCCAAAAAATTCATACAAAAGTATAGATGGGCGAAATGGCCCCAAAAAACATCTCCATTTTTATATGTATGTCGATTTTGTAAATGTTCTGGCTAAATAAGCTTTGTTGCACAATTAAAAGATCAATACACTTTTTCAAACTGTCATGAATAATCCAATTAATTCAGTGCTTGTGAAAGTATACCTAGGCTAACTATAAGCATTCCACAACCATAAGACCCACTAATAACCTGCTTCTTTTTCAGGCTTTCATGAAAATACAATTTTTGTAACAAATTTTTACCAGAACCAAGCACATCCACTAATAATTTCTTGTAGCAGGCATTATAAACAAAAATAACACTCTCTCAAGCACAAGCCCACGTGCTTTATACCTCAAGTCTAGCCAACTTCAATCTATACTGCTCAAAACTGTCAGAGCAGCTCACAGATTACTGCACCTGTACATAGCCCACCTATAATTTAACCCAAACAACTACCTCTTTCCCAACTGTATTTAATTTTAATTAATTTATTTTGCTCCCCTTGCACCCCATTATTTTTATTTCTACTTTGCACATTCTTCCATTGCAAAACTACCATTCCAGTGTTTTACTTGCTATATTGTATTTACTTTGCCACCATGGCCTTTTTTGCCTTTACCTCCCTTCTCACCTCATTTGCTCACATTGTATATAGACTTGTTTATACTGTGTTATTGACTGGATGTTTGTTTTACTCCATGTGTAACTCTGTGTCGTTGTATCTGTCAAACTGCTTTGCTTTATCTTGGCCAGGTCGCAATTGTAAATGAGAACTTGTTCTCAACTTGCCTACCTGGTTAAATAAAAAAGGTAAAATAAATAAATAAAAAACAAAACAATAAAGGGAACACTAAAATAACACATCCTAGATCTGAATGAATGAAACATTCTTAAATACTTTCTTTACATAGTTGAATGTGCTGACAACAAAATCACAAAAATTATCAATGAAATCAAATTTATCAACCCATGGATGTCTGGATTTGTCACACTCAAAATTAAAGTGGAAAACCACACTACAGGCTGATCCAACTTTGATGTAATGTCCTTAAAACAAGTCAAAATGAGGCTCAGTAGTGTGTGTGGCCTCCACATGCCTGCATGACCTCCCTACAACTCCTGGGAATGCTCCTGAGGTGGCAGATGGTCTCCTGAGGGATCTCCTCACAGACCTGGACTAAAGCATCCGCCAACTCCTGGACAGTCTGTGGTGCAACGTGGCGCTGGTGGATGGAGCGAAACATGATGTCCCAGATGTGCTCAATTGGATTCAGGTCTGGGGAACGGGGGGGCCAGTCCATAGCATCAATGCCTTCCTCTTGCAGGAACTGCTGACACACTCCAGCCACATGAGGTCTAGCATTGTCTTGCATTAGGAGGAACCCAGGGCCAACCGCACCAGCATATGGTCTCACAAGGGGTCTGAGGATCTCATCTCCGTACCTAATGGCAATCAGGCTACCTCTGTCGAGCACATGGAGGGCTGTGCGGCCCCCCAAAGAAATGCCACCCCACACCATGACTGACCCACCGCCAAACCGGTCATGCTGGAGGATGTTGCTGGCAGCAGAACGTTCTCCATGGCGTTTCCAGATTCTGTCACATCTGTCACATGTGCTCAGTGGTGAATTTGCCAATCTTGGTGTTCTCTGGCAAATGCCAAACGTCCTGCACGGTGTTGGGCTGTAAGCACAACCCCCACATGTGGAATGTCGGGCCCTCATACCACCCTCATGGAGTCTGTTTCTGACTGTTTGAGCAGACATGCACATTTGTGGCCTGCTGAAGGTCATTTTGCAGGGCTCTGGCAGTGCTCCTCCTGCTCCTCCTTGCACAAAGGCAGAGGTAGCGGTCCTGCTGCTGGGTTGTTGCCCTCCTACAGCCTCCTCCACGTCTCCTGATGTACTGGCCTGTCTCCTGGTAGCGCCTCCATGCTCTGGACACTACGCTGACAGACACAGCAAACCTTCTTGCCACAGCTCGCATTGATGTGCCATCCTGGATGAGCTGCACTACCTGAGCCACTTGTGTGGGTTGTAGACTCCGTCTCATGCTACCACTAGAGTGAAAGCACCGCCAGCATTCAAAAGTGACCAAAACATCAGCCAGGAAGCATAGGAACTGAGAAGTGGTCTGTGGTCACCACCTGCAGAACCACTCCTTTATTGAGAGTGTCTTGCTAATTGCCTATAATTTCCACCTGTTGTCTATTCCATTTGCACAACAGCATGTGAAATTTATTGTCAATCAGTGTTGCTTCCTAAGTGGACAGTTTGATTTCACAGAAGTGTGATTGACTTGGAGTTACATTGTGTTGTTTAAGTGTTCCCTTTATTTTTTTGAGCAGTGTATTTGCTTTCTAACAAGGAAGAAGAACAGTTGAACTGTTATGAATACACCCTCTGGTCCGTCTCCAACTGTTTGAACAACAGCGCATGTTCACTTTGTTTAGGATGTTGAAATCAAGTGTCTTACCTGGATAAGAATATGCTTATTTCTCAGAATGATGCCAATTCCTTATATAAATGTGTATTTTGCTCATTGCACATTTATAAAAACACTAGACAGCTAGCACATAAGTCTGTGGCTATAAAGCTCCATGATCACACACAGCAGAAATTGAACATACATTTCCCATAACATGTTCATTGATACTCTCGTTTTAGTAGGGTCTGCTCTGTTCTACGTTTTGGTAGTTGAGACATAAAAAGGGTATCATTAGAAAGGTAATCTATTACAGTCAAATGACTGAGAGTTTCGGTGTCGATATGACCGATTCTGTTGGACCAAACCTCAAATGCAAAAAGCGAGTTTAAACTGCTTGTTGTGAGAGGAATTTGTTATCTTCGTATTTGTTGTGAGTGGCAGGGGGAGGGGCTTGGTGTCTGAGAGTGGGAATGTACACAGTGCACACAGCACAGAAGGAGCCAAAAAGACAGAACGCTCATTAATTTTTTAAACCTAGATTCTTGTGATACAATTAGAACATCGCACTAAAACAAATTAATTTGATACGTCGCCCAGCCCTACAAAAAAAGTAGTATGGGCCCTCAGTCCTCTGATCCTCATTACTGATGGGGTGAGTAGTCTGCAAGCATTACAACACAGTCGACTAACGTCATTAATGGCAGTAGCTAGCTGCTACTGGAAACCACATATTCTATTTCATGGAATTAAACTTCGGGATTTAAAAAAAATATATTCATGAACAGAATTGATCAATTCATGAATAGTTGGGGATTCCAACAAGGCATCGTTTAAAAACAACAATATTTTACTGAATGAAACCATGGTGTTTTGGTTGAATTGGTGGCCTTCAGATGAGGCCACGCACACCAGTGACCTCAAGGATGGTTTTATAATGAGTCTGACTTTTTATTCAAAAACAAAGTTGCATGTGAGAGAAAAACATGATCGATTTAATAAAACAGAGCTAGAGTCATCACTTGCATCACCGCTTGGTATGGCAACTGCTTGGCATCCTTTCGCAAGGAACTATAGGGTAGTGTGTATGGCCCAAGTACATCACTGGGGCTGAGCACCCTGCCACCCAGGACCTCTATACCAGGCTTTGTCAGAATCCCCTAAAAATTGTCAAAGACTCCAGCCACCCAAGTCATAGACTTCTCTCTGCTATCGCACGGAAAGCAGTACCGATGCATCAAGTCTGGAACCAATAGGACCCTGAAAGGCTCTACCCCCAAGACAGAAGACTGCTAAATAGTTAGCACGAAAAAGGTCAATGCAGATTCAACTTTGTGACTCATCACATATGCTACTGCTTCTGTTTATTATCTGTCACTTTATTACTACTGAACAAAAATATAAAAACACAACATGCAACAATTTCAACAATTTTACTGAGTTACAGTTCATATAAGGAAATTAGTCAATTGAAATAAATTCATTAGGCCCCAAGCGATGGATTTCACAAGACTGGACAGGGGCTGAGCCATGGGTGGGCATAGGCCCACCCAATGGTCTGCGGTTGTAAGGCCGGTTGGACGTACTGCTATATTCTCTAAAACAATGTTGGAGGCAGCTTATGGTAGAGAAAGGGACATTCAATTATCTGGTAACAGCTATGGCGGAAATTCCTGCAGTCAGCATGCAAATTGCACACTCAAAACTTCAAATCAAATCAAATTTTATTTGTCACATACACATGGTACACATGGTTAGCAGATGTTAATGCGAGTGTAGCGAAATGCTTGTGCTTCTAGTTCCGACAATGCAGTAATAACGAACAAGTAATCTAACTAACAATTCCAAAAAACTACTGTCTTATACAGTGTAAGGGGATAAAGAATATGTACATAAGGATATATGAATGAGTGATGGTACAGAGCAGCATAGGCAAGATACAGTAGATGATATCGAGTACAGTATATACATATGAGATGAGTATGTAAACCAAGTGGCATAGTTAAAGTGGCTAGTGATACATGTATTACATAAGGATGCAGTCGATGATATAGAGTACAGTATCTACGTATGCATATGAGATGAATAATGTAGGGTAAGTAACATTATATAAGGTAGCATTGTTTAAAGTGGCTAGTGATATATTTACATCATTTCCCATCAATTCCCATTATTAAAGTGGCTGGAGTAGAGTCAGTGTCATTGACAGTGTGTTGGCAGTTGCCACTCAATGTTAGTGGTGGCTGTTTAACAGTCTGATGGCCTTGAGATAGAAGCTGTTTTTCAGTCTCGGTCCCAGCTTTGATGCACCTGTACTGACCTCGCCTTCTGGATGACAGCGGGGTGAACAGGCAGTGGCTCGGGTGGTTGATGTCCTTGATGATCTTTATGGCCTTCCTGTAGCATCGGGTGGTGTAGGTGTCCTGGAGGGCAGGTAGTTTGCCCCCGGTGATGCGTTGTGCAGACCTCACTACCCTCTGGAGAGCCTTACGGTTGAGGGCGGTGCAGTTGCCATACCAGGCGGTGATACAGCCCGCCAGGATGCTCTCGATTGTGCATCTGTAGAAGTTTGTGAGTGCTTTTGGTGACAAGCCGAATTTCTTCAGCCTCCTGAGGTTGAAGAGGCGCTGCTGCGCCTTCCTCACGATGCTGTCTGTGTGAGTGGACCAATTCAGTTTGTCTGTGATGTGTATGCCGAGGAACTTAAAACTTGCTACCCTCTCCACTACTGTTCCATCGATGTGGATGGGGGGGTGTTCCCTCTGCTGTTTCCTGAAGTCCACAATCATCTCCTTAGTTTTGTTGACGTTGAGTGTGAGGTTATTTTCCTGACACCACACTCCGAGGGCCCTCACCTCCTCCCTGTAGGCCGTCTCGCCGTTGTTGGTAATCAAGCCTACCACTGTTGTGTCGTCCGCAAACTTGATGATTGAGTTGGAGGCGTGCGTGGCCACGCAGTCGTGGGTGAACAGGGAGTACAGGAGAGGGCTCAGAACGCACCCTTGTGGGGCCCCAGTGTTGAGGATCAGCGGGGAGGAGATGTTGCCTACCCTCACCACCTGGGGGCGGCCCGTCAGGAAGTCCAGTACCCAGTTGCACAGGGCGGGGTCGAGACCCAGGGTCTCGAGCTTGATGACGAGCTTGGAGGGTACTATGGTGTTGAATGCCGAGCTGTAGTCGATGAACAGCATTCTCACATAGGTATTCCTCTTGTCCAGATGGGTTAGGGCAGTGTGCAGTGTGGTTGAGATTGCATCGTCTGTGGACCTATTTGGGCGGTAAGCAAATTGGAGTGGGTCTAGGGTGTCAGGTAGGGTGGAGGTGATATGGTCCTTGACTAGTCTCTCAAAGCACTTCATGATGATGGATGTGAGTGCTACGGGCGGTAGTCGTTTAGCTCAGTTACCTTAGCTTTCTTGGGAACAGGAACAATGGTGGCCCTCTTGAAGCATGTGGGAACAGCAGACTGGTATAGGGATTGATTGAATATGTCCGTAAACACACCGGCCAGCTGGTCTGCGCATGCTCTGAGGGCGCGGCTGGGGATGCCGTCTGGGCCTGCAGCCTTGCGAGGGTTAACACGTTTAAATGTCTTACTCACTTCAGCTGCAGTGAAGGAGAGACCGCATGTTTTCGTTGCAGGCCGTGTCAGTGGCACTGTATTGTCCTCAAAGCGGGCAAAAAAGTAATTTAGTCTGCCTGGGAGCAAGACATCCTGGTCCGTGACTGGGCTGGGTTTCTTCCTGTAGTCCGTGATTGACTGTAGACCCTGCCACATGCCTCTTGTGTCTGAGCCGTTGAATTGAGATTCTACTTTGTCTCTGTACTGGCGCTTAGCTTGTTTGATAGCCTTGCGGAGGGAATAGCTGCACTGTTTGTATTCAGTCATGTTACCAGACACCTTGCCCTGATTAAAAGCAGTGGTTCGGGCTTTCAGTTTCACACGAATGCTGCCATCAATCCACGGTTTCTGGTTAGGGAATGTTTTAAATCGTTGCTATGGGAACGACATCTTCAACGCACGTTCTAATGAACTCGCACACCGAATCAGCGTATTCGTCAATGTTGTTGTCTGACGCAATACGAAACATCTCCCAGTCCACGTGATGGAAGCAGTCTTGGAGGGTGGAGTCAGCTTGGTCAGACCAGCGTTGGACAGACCTCAGCGTGGGAGCTTCTTGTTTTAGTTTCTGTCTGTAGGCAGGGATCAACAAAATGGAGTCGTGGTCAGCTTTTCCGAAAGGGGGGCGGGGCAGGGCCTTATATGCGTGAGACATCTGTGGCATTGTGTGCGTGTGACAAAACTGCACATTTTATAGTGGTCTTGTACGGTCTCCAGCACAAGGTGCACCAGTGTAATGATTGTGCTGTTAATTCAGCTTCTTGATGTCACACCTGTCAGGTGGATGGATTATCTTGGCAAAGGAGAAATGCTCACTAACTGGGATGTAAAGAAATCTGTGCACAACATTTGAGAGAAATAAGCTTTTTGTGCATATGGAACATTTTTGGGATCTTTAATTTCAGCTCATGAAACATTGAAACACCACTTTACATGTTGTGTTTATATTTTTGTTCAGTATAGTTATATTTATACATCTCATTGTTGGTAAGGGCCCGTAAGTAGGCCTAAGAATTTCATTGTTAGTCTTAGGGCTGTGACGGTCTTGGATTTTTAGGTTAAGGTAAAAAAGGGGGGGTAAAAAAGGGAGATGAAAATTATTTTTGTACTCTTGTTTACATAGATATGCATCTTAAAACCTTATTTGTAACAAGCCATTACACTTCATTATTATGATTCAGGATATTAAGCATAAATATTAAACAAATTAAGTAATGCCAGATTGGCGAGAAAGTCGCATTTTCGTATTGAAACAACATTTCATATTGACACTACAATAAATATTTGCCTACCTTGTCAGCATATAATTTATTTAATACAGTCCTATTTCATTCAAACCAAGTCTGATGGATTCTCCCACTTTTCCAGAATTATTTGCATAATGTCACAAACTCTGATGCTGCAGTCATTCGAAGGCCGTGGCATTGGCATTTGCTCTTCAAAGAGAAGACGCCATAACGAATATAGCCTAAGCTACTGAAAATCAGCTTTTTACAAGATTAAATCATGACAGGAGAATTTGATTGCTATTTATATTTTTTACATGTAACCTTTATTTAACTAGGCAAGTCAGTTACGAACAAATTCTTACTTACAATGACCGCCTACACCGGCAAAACCCAGACGACGCTGGGCCAAATGTGCGCCGCCCTATGGGACTCCCAATCACGGCCAGCTGTGGTAAAGCCAGGATTCAAACCAGGGTGTCTGTAGTGACGCCTCTAGCACTGAGATGCAGTGCCTTAGACCGCTGCACCACTCTATAGGCCTAAATTAAAGAGATGGAGTCCAGACAGGTTACTTTAGGAAACTTTCTGAATGGACATATAGGCCTATAGAGAGAATCAGTGAACTCACATACACACCCCCTAAAAGCACCCGTCAATCAAAGACAACAGCATGTGTTAGACGCAAGAGCAAATATGACTAATTTCCTTCAAACTTTTAAAAAATGTTTTAAACGAGGCCTACCTTAGGCTTTCTGAAAGCAGGCTAATGAGTTGACAAGGAAAATATGAAGGGGACGAGCTATGCTATAGTATAAAGATGAAATTGACCATCATTTAAATAGAAACAAGCCTATTTATCAGCGACAATGATTATCAAGGGGGAATGTGTTGGAAAGATTTTTCAAATACTGTGAGGAACTATTATAATTTGAATGGTTGTAAAAAATAAAACATGTTTTTAAAGACTGCGAAGCCCAACTTTTTAGTGGTGGTGAGTTAAGACAATGGGCACCTTCCTACATTTGCAGGCTAGGTACTTCTATACATGCTCAGGCGCACACGCTCCATCAAAATTAAGAGGAGAGAAACCAGACATATGCTCATTGCTCAGGTTGAGCACATACCTGATGGTATGAAATAAACGCAAACTTGTTTCTCACAAGCGTAGCAGGTTGTGAACTCTACAAACAATGCTTCCACTCGGAGAATGATAACGGTAAATGACGAATTAATACGTGCACAAAAAGAAAAGGTAACCAAATGACAGGGATTTAACAGTAAATCGCCTGATTTACAAACAGTAGGCTACCAAAATGGGCATTCATAAAAGTGCATTGGGGGCCCGACACTGTATAGCCTAGGCTAATATTCTACTTTGTAGGAGGGCGGAAATTCAGCCAGGACCAGGCCTGATCCGCGTTGATTAGTCTATAAATTAAGAAAAGATTCTGTATCAAATTATACCATGCCAGGTTGGAGAGAATTGGCGCATTGTCCATTTGACACAACATGAGCGCATTATCGGCCTCAGACCCAGAACAACCTTGTCGACTGCAGACGAATCCAAACTTTTTTTTAAAGAATACCAATTTATTTACTTACTAGCAAGCAATGAAAATGTGCATTGTATAAAATAGTGCTATAGCCTATTGCACTCTACACCCCCCTGCGCATCTAGCAGATTAGCTGCTGGAGCATCAAAGCACTGTTGGAAAGAAGAGATGTAGAACTTTTAAAGAGTAACTTAGCTAAATAATTGCTCATAATTATCAGTGAAAAACTGCTATTAGGTCAAATGCATCTACATGAAAATAAAATTTAACTTTTTGGGGGTTTATCCTAAAATGAATGTGGGCCTATTTAAAAACAGTAATTGTCCTCAATTAGTGTCACAGCCCTAGTTAGCCTACACCTGTTTACAAAGTATGTGACAGATAGAAATGAGATTTGGAGCTATTCCAAAGCTATTTTGTATAGTTTCTCAGAATACAATGGATTTCTATGTTTTTAAGAGTTAGAATTTCAGAAAGACGCCATGTTGACACCAAACCAGAATGGTATTGTTATGGAATGTTTGTGCAAAGGAAAGCCACATTTTGTGTGTGTACTATGCAGACATATTGCAGTTATTGTGCAGATATATTGCAGGGCAATAGGCATAAAACTGCCAACAAATGTTAGAACCATAGAATTGTTGGAATTAAGGGCCTTTTCCACCCACGCACTATGCCTTTGAAACTCCCTGACAATCACAGGGCTGGTCAACATGTTGGTGCATTTAAAACAGGCCTTTAAGACTAATCTCTATTGGCTGGCCTACCTTTCCTCCTATCTAATTGTTGCTTTCTTTATATGGTTAAATATTTGAACATTTCTGTTCTTTATATTATAAAGTTGACTTATTACATTTTTTTGTAATTGACCTTTAATTTTATACACTTTTAGATTATTGTATAGTAAAAAGTTCATTCTTAATATTAATTCTTTAGAGTAATTATATTTCTATGGTTACAACCATGTTCTACTGCTCGAGTTCCTGCACGTCTTATAGAATATTAGCACTAAAGTATTGCAGAGTACAAAAATAAACAGTACCTACACTCAAAAATAAGTACCAGCACTGGTTTGAACTTTTTACTGTACAAATGAAGAGCCACTGACAATCTAGCCTATAACGTTAGTTTGACGTCAAACACTTGGCATCAGACTCACCTGTTGGACTTTGCACAGGTACATTGGGTTGCTCCAAATCCTGGAGTAACTTGTCTCTCACCCAAGTAAACTCTTCCTCTAGGGAATTCAGAAATGTACCAAACGCCCGCGGACCTCGGGTGGGAAGGATATCCAGCAGTCTCAATGTCTTCTTCTTGTTGCTTATTTGAGACTGAACCTCGTCCACCTGGCTCTCTGTTAAAATGTTCTCCTGGTACAGGAATTGAACTATGGTGTCCTCAATTAAAATTTGGTCGGACAGGTCCAGCCGGTGTTTCCTGAGTATTTCTTTGTGCCTCGGGTCCATATTTGTCGTGAAATAACTAGCTAGTCGTACCTAATGTCTATAAACATTTATCTCGTTTAAATATTATTGGATATGGCGGGTTAGTTTTTGGCTAACGTTTGCTATTTTACATTAGCTTGCCAGCTAGGTCGCCTTCATGTGACGTTTGGTTTGCTGCTAACGTTAACTGCAGCATATACGCAAACGTCTTGTCTCAACGTGAACAAAAACTAACCTTATTACATGATTCTTGTCAACTGTCATTCCTCTTGTTTTACAATTACTTTCGGCACGCGCATCCGCTTACTTCCTCTTCTTTGGGGTTGGGTTGGCGGCTCACACCCAACTTTTAAGGCGCATACATCGCCACCTATTGTAATGGAGTGTGAGGCCAGTCACGTCCTAGCTACATGAAATGATCTTAATTTGTCCTGACAGAGAGCCCTAGACACCGCTTTCCTCCCCCCACTGCACCACGCAAACCCCAACCAGCCTCTAACCAGTTCACAATCTCTCACTATCTCCATCATACAATTCACAAAATATCAACACAAACGCTACATTTCCTCCACTAAACACTCATCACACAGGCCTGTTCCGTGTCTCCCTATCATCCACAACATGGCATTCAAATCTGTGTCCAGGCTGTAATCTACTCCACACATCATCCTCCTACATCCTCTCTCTCCACCTCTTCCTTTACTGACCCATGCACAAGATACAATTTCCTCCCATTACTACTAGAATCCCACCCCCTTTGCCAAAAATGTAGCCCTTTTGACCGGAACAAGGACTTCACTTCCCTGCGGCCCAACGGGACCTGAATATTTACAGATACTGAATAGATACTTTTGTACCAGTTTCTTATAGTATCTTCACAAGGTCCTTTGCTGTTGTTCGGGATTGATTTGCACTTTTCACACCAAAGAATGTTCATCTCTAGGAGACAGAACGCATCTCCTTCCTGAGTAGTATGATGATTGGGTGGCCCCATGGTGTTTATACTTGCATATTATTGTTTGTACAGATGAACGTTGTACCTTCAGGCACTTGGAAATTGCTCCCAGGGATGAAACAGACTTGTGGAGGTCTACAATTGTTTTCTGAGGTCTTGGCTGATTGATTTTAATTTTCCCATAATGTCAAGCAGAGGCACTAAGTAAACCTTGAAACACATCCACAGGTACACCTCCAATTGACTCAAATGATGTCAATTAGCCTATCAGAAGCTTCTAAAGCCATGACATCATTTTCTGGAATTTTCCAAGCTGTTTAAAGGCACAGTCAACTTAGTGTATGTTAACTTCTGACCCACTGAAATTGTGATAGTGAATTATAAATGAAATAATCTGTCTGTTGGAAAAATGACTTGTGTCATGCACAAAGTAGATGTTCTAACCGACTTACGAAAACTATAGTTTGTTAACAAGAAATTTGTGGAGTGGTTGAAAAACGAGTTTTAATGACTCCAATCTAAGTGAATGTAAACTTCCGACTTCAACTGTAGCTGTGACCCTGTTGAGGAAGTAAACGGGCCGGCAATTCCACTGGGGAACGTTTCCTCTGATGACTCTTTCCAAAAATATTCTGTTTGTGGCAGAATTAGCCTGTCTCATGTTTGTCTTGTAAACAATGCACCCCAGAGATGAATTGTTCATGTTTTACATTAATTTCAAACAAATGTCCACATTTTTCTTCTACTTCTAAAAAACAAAATTGCTGCTGGATCTATTAGGAAATAGATGTAACTACAAGTATTTGTTGCTTTTATGGCTGCCTGTTCAATTCTTATCTTTTGCCCAATTATGGGCAAAAGATCTGATCTGATTGGTCAAATACCAGTTATTGGGCAAAAGATCAGAATTGGGATGCCTGTGTAAATAAACAGCTTTAGACTGATTTATTTGTCAACAATAAAACAAAACAGTTTTCATTCTTATTAAACTAATAACACTGTAAGTTGTGCTTGAGAGGTATAAGGTGAGGGAGCCGAAGCCTTGAGTATAAATCCCTGATGGGATCCCATGTGACACCAGTTAATGAAATAAACCCATGTTGACAGGCAGGCCTCTATGTCATCATTGTCATGTTAATCTGACCTGCCATTTTCAATTACAGTTGCATCTGAAACCTCATGTCCCATCCGCGTGGCAATGTGCTGTGTCAGTGCAACTCTCAGAACAGTGTCCAGTCTAAAACCTATATGGCTGCAGAGCCAAGCCGACATAATTACATGAGAATGCGAACAGAGACGAAGGAACATCTCTGCATCTCTGGTGCTTAAGGTTGTTTATAATACTACAATAATGGAGATGAACTGCACAATTAATGTAAAACTTTCAAATGTGTCTAGTTTCACCCAGTTCTGCATTACTGAACCATGTCCCGATATAAGATCAGCTCTGACTCTCATGTCCCAACTGATCTGTTGAGGCTGTTACCAGGCTTCATATTTGCATGGTAGATTTGGATATGAATGACAAGAACAAGGATGTTGCATTTGCCTTTCAAGTATCCCAATAATAATAATAACTGATACCAGAACACGTTGGACTGGTGATTGATAACAGAAAGACAGTAAGACAGTAACACGTTTACAGTGGAGGGGAAAAAAACCTGGTGACCCGGTGAGAGCTTTGCATCCAACGACACTAAGGCGTAAGCTCTAGTAGCTTCCCTACAGCTCAGCAGGGGAAACCCTGACCCTAACCCATGGTCGATATGACAATTGACAGCCTTGATCCTTCTTCCATGTCTTCTTCCTATTCAACCGGTCATCAACGGTCTTACCTTTTGAGTCCTGATTGATATAGTAGCTCTTCCTCTTCAGCCATTACAACAATGGTTTGTTGAAGTCTGCAGTTGTCTCAGATTTTGAAAGGAGGAAACAATGTGGAGTGAAATTGACCATTTCTGTGAAACAGACCTGTTTTATAACCTGTTCCTCTGTCATGTAAGGAAGTGTTATGCCTCTAAGTGATCTATTATAAAATTAGTTGACAGATGTGCTTTGCAGGTGACTTGAGGAATATAACATGAAGAGACAAAGCACACATATTATTAAGATGTAATTTGTTAGCAATCAGCTATGAATGCAACACATATGGACATATTCCAAGCTGCCTCTCCAATAGCAATACTTGGCCATTAACAAGGTTTATTCTTGGACCCGGTGGATTTCTCAGAAAAACACATTCTGATACACTATCTGCACACAAAATCAGACCATATTGAGTGTTCAGGTGGTGTTACCAAATAGGTAGGTTTTCCAGCCTGCTAAATGTAAACCTTTCTCCTCGCTTACTGGGGGTAATGGTGTTTGGACTGAGGAAGGTGAGAACCTGCAGGTACAGCAGAACACATCCCTACACTACCGGCCTTTCCATCATGCGACCGCTACAGAATGAACAGTCCCTATAGAAAGTGTAAGCATGGGCACTGGGATTTAAGTCTCATTCTGCTCCACAAGCAGAATACAATCTAATACCCAGCCTGATCTCATCAAACCAGCGCTATCTAATACCCAGAGATACGCAGGCTGCAGCCGCTGTGCCCCAAACATAGTGTTTTCTCAGTGGGTAAGCCACTGTACTGTGAGCAAGGATGGATCCAACAAACACTACATAAAACTGAACAATGCTGCAGGTGGAATTTGAACATATAGCCTACTGAGGCACTCAGTTCTTTGATTCATAGGAAATTGCTTCAAGTCAGTCTACTCCAATCTGCACCTTTGAACAGTGTTCTGCATCTGCTGCTAACAAGGGGCATATTATACAGGACATTACAGAACACTCATTTACAGAAATATATTCTGCAGGACATGATTAGATTCTTTGCATCAAATTGTCTGCCCTGGCCTAGTCTAAACGTCCCATCCTGCTTTAGAAGCTGCAGGAATGCAGCCAACTAACCCAGAGAGACCAGAGCTGTGTGTGTGCTGGCGTTGTTGCTCGCCAAGCCAGGTCTCAGTAGCAGGAATTGATTGTTTTAGTGGCCGGTGGGTGGGTTCTATTATGTTTAATTTCAAACAAAAACAATATTGACTGGTGCCTCATCCCTGTGCCCCCTCGACATCGACCCAACCTCTTGCCCAGAGCCTACAGCTAAACGTAAACTGAAAACCGTCACACAGAGATTGGAATCGAAGACTCGTTCCTTTCTTTTGTTTTATTTTTCTGGTTTCCTCAGAGAAAACACTAGACACATGTATTTAAGCACCATATGAAAACAGTAAATGTCATGATCATGTATCAATTGTGAATTCTGGAATATTCTGCGATAATTGTTCACACTGAACCTTATGTACTGAAAGTGAAGAATGAGTCAAATAATACACGAGCATCATGACACCCCTGCATCACATTCATTATTTCCTCCCAAATTGCAGAATAGAGGCTATGATAAAGCATGCTTTCAGGTTTTATTTTTGTAACTTATTTTTCTAGGAAATACAGTAGCACAATCAATAAATACTTAAAATAATAATTAAAATAAGATTCACGTCGATCCAATGAAAACCCCTGGCCGAACATCTAATATGCTCTTGGAAATGTAATTCCTTCTTTTAGTAGTAGCTAGATGTTAGACAGACAGGCTGTATCTGTCTAACCAAGGTCTAGTTCTGAGGTGAGCAGCGACTTGCTCAAGGGCATTTTCTATCGAAGGAAAATGCAGTGATGAAGTATTGAGGTGTCACACAAAAGTGATGAGTAGTGGGAGGAACATCCAGGATTAAGAAGTTCAGAAAATCTATTACTTTTAACCTCTTAGCAGGAGGCAGAGCGAGACAGTGTGAGAGAAACCAACGCAAGATTTGAAGCCTGTATATTGCTTGATCACAAAAAAAAAAATTTTTTTTTTTTTTTAAATCACAAAAAAATCAGAAGAGTGAAAATAAATAATGATCCTCCCTTCTCAGTGTTGGGGATACAACACTGAAAATAGTTTACCAAGTTACCAATTACTTTGCACTGGAAGAAAATAAGCTACAGTTATAGCTTACTTAAATAAAGTTATTTTGAAAAATGTGTTAACTACATCCAGACTACTACGTGAAAAATTCTTATATCTAAATCTGAAATGTCAGACTACAAATTGCAAGTTAGATCACCCTGGCCCTATTAAAACACCAAATCACTTTCAAGTAGAGGTCGACCGATTATGATTTTTCAACGCCGATACCGATATTGGAGGACCATAAAAGCCGGTGCCGATTATTGGATAACCAAAAAAACGATACCGATTTAAAAATCGGCCTCTTTTTAAATGTATTTGTAATAATGACAATTACAACAATACTGAATGAACACTTATTTTAACTTAATATAATACATCAATAAAATCTATTTAGCCTCAAGTAAATAATGAAACATGTTCAATTTGGTTTAAATAAAGCAAAAACAAAGTGTTGTAGAAGAAAGTAAAAGTGCAATATGTGCTATGTAAGAAAGCTAACGTTTCAGTTCCTTGCTCAGAACATATGAAAGCTGGTGGTTCCTTTTAACATGAGTCTTCAATATTCCCAGGTAAGAAGTTTTAGGTTGTAGTTATAGGAATTATAGGACTATTTCCCTCTATCCCATTTGTATTTCATTAACCTTTGACTATTAGGTGTTCTTATAGGCACTTTAGAATTGCCAGTGTAAGAGTATAGTTTCCGTCCCTCTCCTCGCTCCTCCCGAACCAGCAACACAACGACAACAGCCACCCTCGAAGCAGCGTTACCCATGCAGAGCAAGGGGAACAACTACTAGAAGGCTCGGAGCGAGTGACGTTTGAAACGCTATTAGCGCGCGCTAACTAACCAGCCATTTCACTTCGGTTACACCAGCCTCATCTCGAGTGTTGATAGGCTTGAAGTCATAAACAGCGCAATGCTTGACACACAACGAAGAGCTGCTGGCAAAACGCACAAAAGTGCTGTTTGAATGAACGCGCCTACTTCTGCCTACCACCGCTCAGTCAGATACTTGTATGCTCAGTCAGATTATATGCAACGCAGGACACACTAGATAATATCAACCATGTGTAGTTAACTAGTGATTATGATTGATTGTTTTTTTATAAGATAAGTTTAATGCTAGCTAGCAAATTACCTTGGCTTACTGCATCCGCGTAACAGGCAGTCTCCTTGTGGAGTGCAACGAGAGAGAGGCAGGTCGTTATTGCGTTGGACTAGTTAACTAAGGTTGCAAGATTGGATCTCCCGAGCTGACAAGGTGAAAATCTGTCGTTCTGCCCCTGAACGAGGCAGTTAACCCACCGTTCCTAGGCCATCATTGAAAATAAGAATGTGTTCTTAACTGACTTGCCTAGTTAAATAAAAAGGTATTAATTATTTTTTAAATAGTAAAAAAAAAAATATATATATATATATATATAGGCAAATCGGCACCCAAAAACACAGATTTCCGATTGTTATGAAAACTTGAAATCGGCCCTAATTAAAAATCGGCCATTCCGATTAAATCGGTCGACCTCTACTTTCAAGTGACAATTAAGTAAGCCTGAGGTTGAAAAATAAGTTGCAAACTTGACAATTTAAAAAAATAATAATAATGTAATGTTGTAGTTCGCTACACAGCAAAAAAAGTAATATTTGAATCCAATATTTGAATTTAGTTCAACTACCTCCAAGCTACTGAAAAAGGTAGTTAAATGACTAGTTGCACTACATGTAGTTCACGACATCCCAGCACTGCCCCTTCTTATGATTACAGTACAAAAAAAAGAAAATATAGAATATGAACAAACTCAAACATAAATCAGAACAAAAAGTGGACACCGTGTCAGATGCTCAATTCTCAGACATGAGGCAGAGTATGTAAAGCAACAATGAGCTTGAAATGAGAAGCAAAAAAAAAAAAAGTTGAGTGCCATCCCTCCTGGGTCTCGTTCAGAAGGTTCTGAAACCCTGTTTACCTGAGCTGGTCTGCAGGCAGGGTATACCACTTCGGCTTGAAAACATTTGCACTCGTTTCAGAGATTATGTACATGACCCAGGTCTGAAATCAACCCTTAGCTCCAACTCCTAAGCCCTTTTTGATGAACAACTGTAGCACTAAAGGAACTGGAAGGGTGTAGTAATATGGGAGAAATTCCACCTAGCTTCCTGAGGATTAGATGACTGACTTGGCTCTATAAGCATATTGCTCAACAGCAATCCTTCCAGAAGTACGGGGGCCGTCAAGCCGTGTCTAGTAGTTGGGGCTAAAGACTGACTTCGGACTGGGTGATAGTCTGACTGCCACTGCATGGCAGGTGCACTGCACTCTATCCCAAACCACATCTGGGATTTGCAGTCCTACTATACATTGTAGCTGTAGTCCGTCAGGTAGTTCTTTAGCCTGTTGGGTAAAGGCAGCTCCTGCACCTGCCTGGTGGCGTTGTTGATGGCGATCCGGGACAGGTGCTGTAGAGAGGGCGTGGCAGTGTACACAGGCTTAGTCAGTAGCAGCTGAACCGTGCCGTTGGGTCGGGCCAGGGACTGCGACGCACCTTTACTGGTAGTCCTGGACAGCTGCACGTAGTGTTCCACCAGGTGCACCACACTGTCAAACTGCTTGAGCTTGGGCTTGATCAGCACCACCGAGTCTAGTTTAAACTTCCCCTCCTTGTACTCGATGCGCAAGTTAGTTGGGCCGGCGGAGGTCATGGCAGAGATGGTGAACAGGTAGTCCCTCTGGGAGCTGTCTCGCACCAGGAAGGTGCCCTCTGATGCATCCTGGAGAATCTCTTTGGCTTCGTTGGCGGTCAGGCTGCCCCAGTACCAGCCTGTTAGGAGAGAGAAAACACACACACGCATTAGCACAAGGAGACAGAACACACAACATTGGGTTATTCAAAGAAAACAAGATCACTTTATGAGAAAAGACGGTAATCCAAATCAAAATCTCATGCACGAACGCACAGTCAGAAATTATGAACATGAAACATGAACATAAACCTGAATTTAAGCCTTAACCCTCAAAAAAAGCCCTTTATACTGTCCACAGGAATTTTAAAACAAATTCCACTTGGTCTTAGAGAGTGGGTTAATAACATTCTCACAATTTTTAGTGCTTTTTCAGTGAAATGAATGAGAAGAATCTCTGCAGTTAATGTACACTGCAGCAGCGACTGTCTACCCCCCCTCACTGACCCCCTCAACCCAAAAACTAAGTTTGACTGGATTTGTGGAGGTTAGACATTTTCCAGTACTTTTGTACACTTTTTAGCCAGTAGTTCTGAAAGTAGCACTCATGAGCTGGTAGCCTTTTACTGCAGGGTTCCCCAACTGGCAGCCCACAGGTGGTTTTATTTGGTCCCCCAAGTAAGTACTTAATTTAAAAAAATATATGTCTCCCTCTCACACTGCATTCGGAAAGTATTCAGACCCCGTCCCTTTTCCCACATTCTGCTAAGTTACAGCCTTATTTACATTAGTATTCAGACCCTTGGCTACAAGACTCAAAATTGAGCTCAGATGCATCCTGATTCCATTGATCATCCTTGATTGGACATGATTTGGAAAGGCACCACCTGTCTATATAAAAGATCCCCAGTTCACAGTGCATGTCAGAGCAAAAACCAAGCCATGAGGTCAAAGGAATTGTCCGTAGAGCTCCGAAACAGGATTGTGTTGAGGCACAGATCTGGGGAAGGGTACCAAAATATACCTGCAGCATTGAAGGTTCCCAAGAACAGTGGCCTCAATCATTCTTAAATTGAAGAAGTTTGGAACCACCAAAACCCTTCCTAGAGCTGGCCGCCCAACCAAACTGAACAATCGGGGGAGAAGGGCCTTGGTCAGGGAGGTTACCAATAACCTGATGGTCACATTGACAGAGCTCTATAGTTCCTGTGGATATGGGAGAACCTTCCAGAAGGACAATCATCTCTGCAGCACTATACCAATGGAAACCACGCCTCTGGAAAAGGCACGACAGCCCGCTTGGAGTTTGCCAAAAAGCACTTAAAGGACTCTCAGACCATGAGAAACAAGATTCTCCGGTCTGATGAAACCAAGATTGAACTCTTTGGCCTGAATGCCAAGAGTCACATCTGGAAGAAACCTGGCACCATCCCTACAGTGAAGCATGGTGATGGCAGCACAAGGCTGTGGGGATGTTTATGAGCAGCAGGGACTGGGAGACTAGTCAGGAGAGGAAAAGATTAACGTTCGCAAAGTACAGAGAAAGATCCTTGATGAAAACCTGCTCTAGAGCGCTCAGGACCTCAGACTAGGGCGACGGTTCACCTTCAACAAGACAACAACCCTAAGCACACAAGCATGACAACACAGGAGTGGCTTCGGGACAAGTCTCTGAATGTCCTTGAGCGACCCATTAGGAGTCCAAATTTGAATCCAATCGAATATCTCTGGAGAGAGCTGAAAATAGCGGTGCTGCGTTGCTCCCCATCCAACCTGACAGAGCTTGAGAGGATATGCAGAGAATAAATGGGAGAAACTCCCCAAATACAGGTGTGCCAAGCTTGTAGCGTCATACAAGAAGACTTGAGGCTGTAATCGCAGCCAAAGGTGCTTCAAAGTACTGCATAAAGGGTCTGATTACTTATGCAAATGTAATGGCTACGCCCCTGCCCATTCATGTGTAATCGATAGATTAGGGCCTAATGAATGTAGATCAATTGATTGATTTCCTTAACTGTAACTCAGGAAAAATCTTTGAAAATCGTTGCATTTATATTTTTGGTTCAGTGTGTGTGTATATATACACATATATAAATAATATTTTTAATTGAATTTGTGTTGGACATAAAAGACCAAAAACGGGAAATCAGCAAGTGATTTATTCCCACGTATAATAATGAAACAAATGTAAGTAAGGTTTGAAATTATTATGTTTTAGTCAAATATCTGTTTGGGCTTCTTGAGGTCAATTTGCAGTAAACTAATATGTAATGGTGTTCCGGCCCCCGACCATCCGCTCAAGAAAAGAAAACAAATTACATCGGCTTGCAGTTGAATCTAGTTGATGATCCCTGCTTTAGTGTCTGTACTTTACTGTATTTATACTTGAGATATCGCTTTTCAACAGTAAAAGTTGGCACAGCTTCCCCACGTAGTTTAGAGTTATGAGCTTTGCTTAGAAACAATGTGCTTTTCTGGGAAATTAGAAGGGGAAAAATTTTTAACTTCATTTTCATCATCTCCAACACCAGCCCAACATCAACATGTGAAAATTGCACATCTATGTTTTGTAGTAAATAAAGATAATAGTTTCCAATTACATCAACCAGTTAGTAAGCAATGCCTACTAATAATTGGTGATGTCATTCATTAGAAACACTTATCTCCCATCTTAATTTTTTACATATATTGATGTTGCTAGAGAGGATGAATAAGAAGTTACATTTTTAATTTCCCTTTAATGATAATACATGCCTCTTAAAATACATTAAAGAGGCTTGATCTTTGAATAGCCCACAAATGTTCACCTAATAAAATGACCACCTCCATTTTAAGATCACAACATTGGACAAGCTCTCCATGATCCCACCTCTCCACAGCATTCCAATAATGGCAATCCTATACATAAATTCACTCTAACAGCATTTGAAGTGAAACATACATTTCATTAGAACTGTAAATTAACACAGGTCTTGTGAAAAATGTACATCAATGCCAAACATGTGATTGAAGGCACATTGTATAAATTCATAGACATGTTCTGAACATGTTTTCATTTGAATGCGTCTAATTGTAAAAAATAATAATAATAATCTTCCAACAAACTCACAATAACCTATAACAAAACGTCCTTATACATTCTGCGACTTAAAAACAGTAACTCATGCACGAATTACTACGAAATTCAAGAGAACACACCCGTTACTGTTCAGGATAAATATGGGTGAAATGCATTCATTGAACGATGAAATACCAAGTGTGCTTTGTTTAGTTGTCATTTTCAACCATGCATAATGAGTACAGAAAGTGCGTACTGCATGACCGCATGCATATCGTGCTAGATAGGGGCACGAGCATGTAGATAAGGTTACTTTCAAACTAGTTTGCTTTACAATCACTCGTTTTTTTCAGGGCCATAGAGATACATGGTCTTGTTTGGAGTTTTTATTGCAAACAAATATATAGAAAGTTAGGCTATATCGTTTATTTGTAATTCAGAAATGCTTTGACATTCTAAGTCATGCTCGTATGTGTGTGTAGAGGAAATCTAAAACTATAAAATGAGGACATGCACTGACCTGTATTTTTAAGGTCTTTCATGGCTTGACCGATGCGAGTCTCATCGGAGTCTACAACTCGCGACTCGGTATCCGTTCTTCTCTCATTTTCGATGGTCTCGGTGGATTCGGGTGAGTGGCAGGTCATTGGGGAACAACCCGAAATTGCCCAAAAGACATCCGACAAACGCAAAAATATTCCCCAAAAGACAGGCAGTTGCACCACAGTCGCAAAACCAGTTTTTCCTGCAGGTTTCTTCTCGAATTTGATAAATTATTCGTCCTGTAAATTAATAAATAAAAAACACACGTAAATGAATTAAGTTTAACCACGGCCATTCGTGCTAGATACCAGCTAACGTTACATTGTGACATATCTGTTATGTGCTTGACTCCAGCCACCCGAGTCATAGACTGTTCGTTCTGCTGCCGCACCGCAAGCGGTAGCGATGCACCATCAGGACCCCGAAGAGCCCCCCCCCCCAAGCCATAAGCCTTCTAAATAGTTAACCGGACTATCTGCATTGAACCACCTTTGCACTAACTTCCGACAAATCACAAAAACTGCTGCTAACTGTTGCCTAGTCATTTTACCCCTACCCTTAGGTACACATCTACCTCAATTAACTCGGTACTGGTACCCCTGTAACATGGAAACATAGCTGTGTGACAACCCTAACACTATAAAGGCGTGTAGTCATTTAATTTCTCGCTGATATTAAATATTTGTCCAAAATCGTATCGCAAGTGATGCGTTTTAATGTTCAGCACGAGCGTCGGGGTTCTAACTCCCCTGCCAGAAGATACTTCAATAGGCGCTAAAGGTAGTTGATGTATATGAATGGGGTTACCTTTGCGCAAACTTTAAAAAAACAACATGGCAAGTAAGGGGGCACGAAACAAGGTGAACACTGAAAAGCCTAATTAATTCGCTTGATAAATCTTCAATAAAAAATAAAAAATTCACTTAAATGCTCGAGGTATTACAATTGATGAGTGGAGATTAAAGATTCTGAAACGTTTTTTATGTCTGCATTCAAAAATAAATAAACAACAGATTAAGGCACGATCTGCGAAATCGACTACTTCTCGGAAATTGCAATGGCAGTTTAAACTCACTATATGCAGGGCGGGGGATACTGAAAACATAAATTACCATCAGCCCTGTTCGGTGTTTGCAACTTGTCTATTGTAGCTGTTTGACTATTTTGTGTAGGCTACATTAAAGCCTACATTGGAGGTCGTGTAAACGTTTTTAAATAACCACTGTTCCAAAGCCAATAAAGCACGTGCCATCGACTATCGCGTATGTTCACAACACATTTCTAACATTACAGTTTAGCTATCTAATGCTGACTAGCTAGTTTACAAAGTAAATATACTATGAACAGATAGTTATATGAATGAAATATCACCTATTTGCGAGTGGATCCTGCACCAAACGACTCAACCGATGACCATTCAAATACACACTTCTCCCTAAAGAAAAGGGGACTAAGATGAATAAATAAACAAAGCACAAAACCGCTCGTTAGCTACACACTTCCAGGGAACGGCTACCCAGTGTAACCATGTCGATCACATTGAAAGATGACAGATTACATAGCTAGAGTTGTCCATTTCGTATTATTTATCTTCTGACGGGCTAATCAATCAGCTGTCATTTTGGCGAGGTGGCAAACAAACTAAGAATATTTTTCCAACCCGTGGTGCAAAACAGGCGATGACAACGTCTCGCGACCAAGGCAAGTCGACTCCGCACGACTCGCTTGCTGCTGGTAATGTTAAGATTTAAAATATCATGCAGAAAGTCACCAAACCACGCTGGTCTTGTTTTTGGTACAGATCCCAATGACAGTCTTTTCCGCGACGTTGAATCCCCTTCCTTCGGTATGTGTTTTGAATAACCAAATCCCCATTAAACCCACAGCTACACACAAAAGACCGATTTCCAAGAACTTTCCAGGAATCGCGTCACGTGGTGTAGCGCGCAACCATTTTTAAGGTAGTGCCAAGCCAGCTGCACCTCATATGTTTGCGTGCTCATAATGTATATGCGTGTGCGTGATAGAGAATGGAAGAAAGAGAGCGAATTTTTTTTACAAAATTCCAAGAAAATACTTTCGACGAAACCTGCATTTTCATGGAAACCATGACGTGTCGAGTTCCCTGAGCGCTGCTAAACCCTAACCGGCCTGCTGCTATAGAATACAATAAACACACAAATCCCATTTTATTAAATGCGATTGTGCCCGTAGAATTAGTCTAACTCACTTTTTAATTAACCACCTTATTTGTTTGGCTTTGAATATACTGAGTCTTTGTTGGGGACTCACACGTGCTGTTATGTAGGCCTAAAATGCATTAATGATGGTCATTAAAGATCTAGGGTCCAAGTCAAAACGGGCGCGCTGTCCGCTGGGGCTACGGCCCCAGAGAGAGATGGTTGGGGTGCGGAAGCAGCGGGAAAGAAGAGCTGGTCCAGGGCCTCAAATCACTTTACACAACAAACAGCATGCTATTTGACAAATGTATGACCTTACTTAACAATTAGACCTGGATCATTGATAGACTTTGGCAAATTAGTCTACTGCTGGCTTCATCTGCAAGGGTCAAATATGCAATAGGCCTAGGGAAGCCACAGAGTGTCAAGGGTCAAGCCTGAAAGGAGAATTTCACCCACATAGACTGTCACGAAGGCCCTGAAGGGCTTCACTATATGTGTGTCGGAAAAGGTATTATGGTTCTTTGGACAATGTTTGAGAATAATAGGCTAGTCTAGTCTATCACTATCACCTGGGGGTATGCTGGGCAGTCCCTATAGCAAGTAGTTGAAAAAGGTTATGAGTTGTATTATCCACTCTCTGTGCTATGTACAGAAGTACGGTTCAAACACTAATTTCTGCCTGACGCAGAATTCAAAGCAATTCAACATCGGGTTTCCAGGCAAGGGTTAACAGTGTTGGGGAGTAGCAAAGCAAGTCAACATCGGGTTTCCAGGCAAGGGTTAACAGTGTTGGGGAGTAGCAAAGCAAGTCAACATCGGGTTTCCAGGCAAGGGTTAACAGTGTTGGGGAGTAGCAAAGCAAGTCAACATCGGGTTTCCAGGCAAGGGTTAACAGTGTTGGGGAGTAGCAAAGCAAGTCAACATCGGGTTTCCAGGCAAGGGTTAACAGTGTTGGGGAGTAGCAAAGCAAGTCAACATCGGGTTTCCAGGCAAGGGTTAACAGTGTTGGGGAGTAGCAAAGCAAGTCAACATCGGGTTTCCAGGCAAGGGTTAACAGTGTTGGGGAGTGGCGATTAGCGAACTACATGTAGACTAGTTCAACGAGTAATTTCAATACATTTTGCAGTCGCTTGGTGCTATTGAACTAAGTTCAAATCGTAGTATTTTTCCAGTAGTTAATTAGCCTACTTTGTTTGCCGTGTAGCTAACTTATGGAACTACACACTACTTTAAAATATATATATATATATATATATATATATATATGAGTGAAGAAGCAAGAATTGTCTTACTTTTTTGGCATCAAACCTGCCAAATTCTCACTTGAAACATGTTTTGCTAAATTACACATTCTGTGAATAGCTGACTCTTAAATTATCTGTTCTTGAAATGTGTAGTCTGTGACATTGCATGTTTAGAAAATATCATTTTTCATGAAGTAGTTTGAATGTAGTGACTTTAGTTAACTTCTTGTAGTGTGAAGTAGGCGTAATTGGTAGCTTGGTAAACTATATTTTCAGAATAGTTTCCCCACCACTGGTTAAAAACTAAACCACATTAAATGCGTTTGATGTATGGCTTATAGGGCATGTAAGCTAGAGGCAAAGTCAAATAACATTGTGCAAATTAGGCCTATATGCAACAAAAGTAGAAAATGTGTTCAGCAACTGGAAAAGTTTAGCATAAAACGAAATGTTGCATTGCTGATATTGGTTGATGTTTTGGTATTTCGATAAAACATCAGAAGTGGTTAATATGACACACAGATGCTCATTTGATTTCTAAATTATAACTAAGGCTGCGTTTACACAGGCAGCCAAATTCTGATATAAACATGTTCAAACTATTGACAAGATATTTGATCTGATTAGGAATAATATCAGATTGGAGCTGTCTGTGTAAATGCAGCCTAACCTGGCCACAAGCATCGATCATCACACTTATTCAAGGATGCCTTGTAAATATAAATTCCAAGTGCTCCATCTTTCGGTGAGATGGGTACAGGTTGTTTTTTAGTGGTACACCCGCCAGTAGATGGCAGCAAAGCGCATAATCGCTGGCTCTGTGACGTCAGAGCGGAAACAGTCGTCGAATAAGAACACCTCGCGCGAATATAACATAAAATAAAATGGTGGACGCGCGGTTCTTTTGAAAGTGCTCCAAAGTTTATCATCACATATTAAATATTTGCCTCACCTTCGTATTTTGTGAATCAACGCCTACGGTGATTGGAAATAATTTGGTGAGTGTAATAGCATTTCATGAAGGTCTGTATTAAAACATTTTGGTAGCTGGCTAGCTAGCTAACGTTACAGGAATGATGTAACTATACGTCAGTACTACTAGTAGGTCAGTACGTTAGCGACTATAATATTAAGCAAATATACTTTTCTGTGAATTTAAACGTTCGCTAGCTAGATAGCTAAATGTCAACCAATCTATTTTGTAGATAGCTACTGAATAAAGTGTTATCTTTTCTAAAAATCACACCAATTCAAATCTGACATGATTTCATCTTTACTTTTAAGGGGAGCCATGGTCATGGACACAGTGGAGACTCGATTCGCCCATTTGTTGCAGCCTATCCGGGAGCTCACGAAAAACTGGGACATTGATGTGGCCTCGGAGTTGGCAGATTATCTAGAGGAGGTGGGAATGAGCCCGTGACATGCATTATGGGGAAAATCATGTCAACAAAATAGATTTAAAGTACTGTATTAAAAACATTGTTGTGTGTCAACACACACAGCCTTGTATTAATCAATGGAGTCACCAACCGGGCTGAAAATCACACAGACCAAGGCTGGAGTAGACTGTTAAGAAAGCTTGTCCTCTCACAAGTTCATATACACTTACCACTCATATTGTCTCTATGTTCTGGCAGTTGGATGAGATGTGCATCTCGTTCGATGGGGGCAAAACCACTCTGAACTTTGCAGAGGCAGCGCTGCTCATCCAAGGCTCAGCCTGCATTTACAGCAAGAAGGTGAGAAGTTTTTTGGTAGAAAATAACATTAGGCTGGTTTCATATAATATTCCTGACTTGTTGTCCAAAAGTAACTGATCCACCACAATTCATTTGATCACAACTGTGGTATAACTATGATATTGTTAGCAGCTTGAGTTTTTGAAAAGCGTGTTAGAGATCAAATGTATTATTATTAGAGTTTCACTTAGGATTTGTTTCAGCAAAGTTGGGGGGGTGTTGTGGTAGCGGGTGTGGCCAACTGCACCTTCTCTGACCAAAATTTAGAGGCCCTCGAAACGGGTCCGGAGAGAATTTTAGTTTTAAAACGAGTTTCCTGCATATTGTCAAGGGGCTCACTGGCTGAGAGAGATTACATTCAGTTTAAAGCTAATTTCCTTAAATTCTTCTACACATTTTGCCATGGGGCTGAGAGAAATTGCTGTTTTAAAGCTAATTTCCTACAATTCTAAAAAAAGTTTCCATGGCTTAATGCATGTTCTTATGCTATCTATCTGAGTGACTCAAACATTATAACAAAATCAATGCCATGACTGTCTAGTTTTTATTTTGGTGATTGTTAGTTCTCAAGAATCTTATTTTAAAAAAAAAATATAGGTCCATTATCATTTCTACATACTTTATATCTAGCTTAAGTGTTTTAAGTTTACGCTGAAAAAATTTCAATGCCTTAAGTTATTTTCTAAACAAAATCATCATTCTTTTATCATGTTTTTTTGGTGGTGGCAACGATTTAGCAGCCCACCGCTGCTAAATGAATGTAGGGGAAACACTTTATTAAAATGTATTATTTTGTTATTGTTTGATTCAGGTGGAGCATTTGTACAACCTGGTGTACCAAACTCTGGACTACATCAATGACAGAAACAAGAAGTAAGTGCAGTACCTTGACTTTTTCCACATTTTGTTGTTTTACAGCCTGAATTTCAAATGGATTAAATTAAGATTTTGTGTCACTGGCCTACACACAATACTCCATAATGTCAAAGTGCAATTGTGTTTTTAGGAATTTTTACAAATGAATAAGAAATGAAAAGCTGAAATGTCTTGAGTCAATAAGTATTCAACCCATTTGTTATGGCAAGCCTAAGTAAGTTAATGAGTAAAAATGTGCGTAACATGATTTTTTTAATGACTACCTCATCTCTGTACCACACACATACAATTATCTGTAAGGTCCCTCAGTCGAGCAGTGAATTTCAAACACAGAAAGACAGTGAAAAGAAGGAAGCCTGTACAAACTGAACTTTATGTCCTGAATATAAAGCGTTGGCCTAGTTATAATAGACTTAAATTGGCTTGAAAATCTATGGCAAGACCTGAAAATGACTGTTAAAAAGTATAATGTGAAAATATTGTACAATCCAGGTGTGCAAAGCTCTTAGATACTTACCCAGAAAGACTCACAGCTGTAATCACTGACAAAGGTGATTCTAACATGTATTGACTCCGGGGTGTGAATATTTACATGAGTATTTCTGTATTTAATTTTCAATACATTTTCAAAAGTGTCTAAAAACATGTTTTCACTTTGTCATTGTGTGTAGGTGGGTGGGGGGGATGGGACAATTTAATACATTTTGAATTCCGGCTGTAGCACAACACAGTGGAATAAGTCAAGGGGTATGAATACTTCCGCAAGGCACTGTCCCTGCCTCGCTCCCTGTGAACACACACAGCACCACTCTTCATGGTTCTCTGCTCCTTCACCTCCTTTCCCATTGAGTTTAAGGGATTTGTACCTGTCATTTTCAGGAAAGATAAACAAGCATTGACTTCTGGAGAGGATGGCACGGATGGGGCCTCATCCAACAATGCTAATGATGATGGCGGGGTAAGAGTGTGGAGCTGGGGGGGGTGACAGTTGGGCTAGGAGACATTGACCAAAGAGAGCCATAGGGGGTTTGTAGCAGCCTTTAGTTCCGGCCCAACACTGTTATTACCTGATTTTACTGATGTTTGATGTTCCCCCAGTTTGACTCCTTAGACCAGGATACAACAGATGTCTCCCTGCAGTCAGAGATGAAGAATGAGGCCAACACGGTGAGTGTCCACCTCTGGAAACATTTAACCCTTTATAAATGCCCCTCTGAAACAGCAATCAATATATTGTACATTCTAATCAGACTAACTGATTTGTGTGTGTGTCCATGATTCTCTGTGTAAATGATTGTCCTGTGTGTTCCTTAGAATGTGGACGTGGCCCCTCTTCCCCCTGAGTCTCTGATTCCTCCCGAGGCATTTGAGAAACAGAAGCTGCTTCTCGTCAGGTGGGTGCCAAGTCCACGGCCTAAACTGCCCTCAACATGATGAACTCTTCTGTAGAATAACTATGGAACATTGTCAGCCTTGCAATATGTAGATGCCTTACTTTCTGGTGGAACAAATTTCTGTAGAGGGCTGTCATATCAATGTTTGTGTGTGTGCCCTGCAGTCTGAAAGGAGAGGTGCTGGGCAGCTGTAAGGACTTTAAGATGAACACGTTCACTCCGGACTCCCTGGGTATCATCCGCCTCTTCCTGGCCTCCTCTCAGTCCCACTTCCTCAGGGATGCCCTCTCTGACGCACCCCTGGTCCCCGTCACCCTGTTCGGGCACCAAGGTAGAGAGGCATTTAGAGATCGATACAGTATATCGACAGTTGTACATTACTGTGTCTAGCTCTATACAAGCGTTTTGGCTTGACTTTATCTCAGCATTCAACACCATAGTACCCTCCAAGCTCATCATCAAGTTCGAGGCCCTGGGTCTGAACACCACCCTGTGTAACTGGGTCCTGGACCCAGAGTTCCTCTGTCTGTTTTTATTTACCCATCTTAATCTATTTTATTGGCCAGTCTGACATATGGCTTTTTCTGTGCAACTCTGCCTAGAAGGCCAGTATCCCGCAGTCGCCTCTTCACTGTTGACGTTGAGACTGCTGTTTTGTGGTTACTATTTAATGAAGCTGCGGGTACTATTTAATTTGACCCTGTAATTGAACCCACAAATGCTGATGCTCCAGATACTCAACTTGTCTAAAGAAGGCCAGTTTCATTGCATCTTTAATCAGGACAACCGTTTTCAGCTGTGCTAACATAATTGCAAAAGGGTTTTCTAATGATCAATTAGCCTTTTTAAAATTATCAACTTGGATTAGCTAACACAATGTGCCATTGGAACACAGGAGTGATGGTTGCTGATAATGGCCCTCTGTACGCCTATGTTGACAATAGTCCTTTACAAAAAAAAAGTGCTTTTCTTTCATAAACAAGGACATTTCTAAGTGACCCCAAACTTTTGAACGGGGTGTGTATGTATTTTCTTAATCCATTCCTTACTTAGATTTATGTGTATTTTGGTAATATATTGTGAAACTGTTAGATATTACTACACTGTCGGAGCTTGAAGCACAAGCATTTCACTACACCCGCAATAACATCTGCTAAACATGTGTATGTGACCAATAAAATTTGATTTGAGAAAACACCCCAAAGATTTGATTTCTCTGAGCGGGTTGGGAGTGTTTGTGATGTGTTTTGCCTCCAACAGAGCAGTAAATAAAGGTTAAATAAAATGCATTTAAAAAAATCTTATACCATGTTGCCAGGACCAGCTCAAATGGAATGTACGGTTCTTTTATGTGTATTTCTAAGCTAAGGCCGGGTGCTGACATCCTTATTGTTGTTGTGTGTCCAGATGACGCAGAGTTTGCAGCAGGGGATGCCGTGGCGGGCGTTACCGGGGACGATGGTGGTGATGCCGGTGCGGACAACTTTCTGCCCCTGGAGGACAACGGGATGGAGATGGACCATGGACCTGAGGAACATATTGACAGACACCAGGTGGGAATGTAGAAATCTCTCTCTCTCTTACACACATGCACATACTCATGCGCATGTAAACTCAGCAAAAAAAGAAACGTCCTCTCACTGTCAACTGCGTTTATTTTCAGCAAACTTAACATCTGTAAATATTTGTATGAACATAAGATTCAACAACTGAGACATAAACTGTACAAGTTCCACAGACATGTGACTAACAGAAATGGAATGTGTCCCTGAACAAACGGGTGGGGGTCAAAATCAAAAGTAACAGTATCTGGTGTTGCCACCAGCTGCATTTAGTACTGCAGTGCATCTCCTCATGGACTGCACCAGATTTGCCAGTTCTTACTGTGAGCTGTTACCCCACTCTTCCACCAAGGCACCTGCAAGTTCCCAGATATTTCTGGGGGGAATGGCCCTAGCCCTCACCCTCCGATCCAACAGGTCCCAGACGTGCTCAATGGGATTGAGATCCGGGCTCTTCGCTGGCCATAGCACAACACTGACATTCCTGTCTTGTAGAAAATCACGCACAGAACGAGCAGTATGGCTGGTGGCATACTGGAGGGTCATGTCAGGATGAGCCTGCAGGAAGGGTACCACATGAGGGAGGAGGATGTCTTCCCTGTAACGCACAGCGTTGAGATTTCCTGCAATGATGACAAGCCCCAGACCATGACGGACCCGCCACCTCCAAATCGATCCCACTCCAGAGTACAGGCCGCGATGTGACGCTCATTCCTTCAACGATAAACGCGAATCCGACCATTACCCCTGGTGAGACAACCGCGACTCGTCAGTGAAGAGCGCTTTTTGCCAGTCCTGTCTGGTCCAGCGACAGTGGGTTTGTGCCCATAGGCGACGTTGTTGCCGGTGATGTCTGGTGAGGATCTGCCTTACGACAGGCCTACAAGTCCTCAGTCCTGCCCCTCACTGCCTATTGCGGACAGTCTGAGCACTGATGGAGGGATTGTGCATTCCTGGTGTAACTCGGACAGTTGTTGTTGCCATCCTGTACCTGTCCCGCAGGTGTGATGTTCGGATGTACCGATCCTGTGCAGGTGTTGTTACACGTGGTCTGCCACTGCGAGGACGATCAGCTGTCCGTCCTGTCTCTCTGTAGCGCTGTCTTAGGCGTCTCACAGTACGGACATTGCAATTTATTGCCCTGGCCACATCTGCAGTCCTCGTGCCTCCTTGCAGCATGCCTAAGGCACATTCACGCAGATGAGCAGGGACCCTGGGCATCTTTGTTTTGGTGTTTTTCAGAGTAAGTAGAAAGGCCTCTTCAGTGTCCTAAGTTTTCATAACAGTGACCTTAATTGCCTACCATCTGTAAGCTGTTAGTCTTAACGGCCGTTCCACAGGTGCATGTTCATTAATTGTTTGATTCATTGAACACTCATGGGAAACAGTGTTTAAACCCTTTACAATGAAGATCTATGAAGTTATTTGGATTATCTTTGAAAGACAGTGTCCTGGAAAAGGGGCATTTCTTTTTTTGCTGAGTTTATATCGATATATATTGTCTTCAGAAAGTATTCACACCCATTGACTTTTTCCACATTTTGTTGTCACAGCCTGAATTTCAAACGCACAATACCCCATAATGTCAAAGTGGAAGAATGTTTTTTTTGAAATGTTAACAAATGTATAAATAATGAAAAACTAAAATGTCTTGAGTCAATAAGTTTTCAACCCCTTTGTTATGACAAGCCTAAGTAAGATCAGGAGTAGAAATCTGCTTGTCAAGTCACATAATAAGTTGCATGGACTCAGTCTGTGAGTTTGTTTTTAACTTGATTTTGGATTGACTACCTCATCTCTGTACCCCACAATTAACTACAAGGTCCCTCAGTCGAGCAGTGAATTTCAAACGCAGAAAGACTGTGAAAAGAAGGAAGATTCAACCACAAAGACCAGGGAGGTTTTCCACTGCCTTGCAAAGAAGGGCACCCATTGGTAGATTGGTTAAAAAGCAGACATTGAATATCCCTTTGGGCATGGTGAAGTTATTAATTACACTTTGGATGGTGTATCAATACACCCAGTCACTACAAAGATACAGGTGTTCTTCCTATCTCAGTTGCCGGAGAGGAAGGAAACCGCTCAGGGATTTCACCATGAGGCTAATGGGGACTTTAAAGCAGTTAAGAGTTTAATGGCTGTGATAGGAGAACACTGAGGATGGATCAACAACATTGTAGTTACTCCACAATACTAACCTAATTGACAAAGTGAAAAGAAGGAAGCCTATAGGGGATAAATATTCCAAATGATGCATCCTGTTTGCAATAAGGCACTAAAGTAATACTGAAAAGAATGTGGCAAAGCAAGTCACTTTTTGTCCTTAATACAAAGTGTTATGTTTGGGGCAAATCTAATACAACACATTACTCTCCATTTTTTGAACAATAGTGGTGGCTTGTAATCGTTAAGGACTGGGGTGTTTTTGAGGATAAAAAATAAATGGAGGATAACCTGGTTGTCTGCTTTGGACAAAAAATTGGGATATGAATTGTCCTGCTGAAAGGTGAATCTAAAACACAAGGCCAAATCTACACTGGAGTTGCTTACCAAAAAGACACGGAGTGGGTGAATTACATGTTTTACTTAAATCTGCTTGAAGATCTGAGGCAAGAGTTGAAAATGGCTGTTTAGCAATGATCAACAACCAATTTGACAGAGTTTGAAGAATTTTGAAAATAATTATTGGCAAATATTGTACAATCCAGGTGTGCAAAGCTCTTAGATACTTACCCAGAAAGAAGTACATTTATAATTGCTGCCAAAGGAGATTCTAACATGTATTAACTCAAGAGTGTGAATACTTATGTAAATGAGATCTTTTCAATACATTTGAAAAAAGGAAGCATGTTTTCACTTTGTCATTATGGGGAATTTAATAGATTTTGAATTCAGGCTGAAACGCAACAAAATGTGGAATAAGTCGAGGGGTCCAAAGGCACTGTGCATGCATGCATACATGCGTACAGAGGAACCGTTGGTATCGCACACACCTAGTTCCATTACAGCTAGTAACCCCTTTATCGTAGCCCTTTTTATGGGACCTTGTGTTGAATTGTGTATGATTTGTATTACCATGTGGTGTTTATTGGTGTGTTCTAATTTGTTCTCTCCCAGGCCCCCAGTGAAAGGAGGGTGTTGAGGGAGAGGGAAGGAGTCCAGCAGCTCTCTGAGGAGGAGCAGAAGAAACAGAGGATGGAGGAGGAGAGGGCTCAGATGGTACGGTTACCCGTCACAACCACCGACACATTTAGAGACGGAAAATAACCTTTCTAGTCTCTTTCTATGCACATTGTTTTTTTTGTCTTTGTGATGTGAGGATTGTTGTGATGCAGGCAAACATGTGGAGGTTACATGACCTTTACGATACAGTCGGCGAGGACAAGCCTCTGAAAACAGGTGAGAACATTTTCCTATCGATGACATGCAGTCCAACTGACTCTTACTCACTGACAGGGTATCGCAGTATGTTTTCTGTGAGGGGGCCTGTCTGTTAAATGTGTGTTCTTTCGCCATAGGAAAATGTTATAAGGTTCCTCCGGGTCTTGATGATTCTGGGAAGCGGAAAAGGAAAGGCCCCGCTGCGCTGCAAGACTTCTGGACCTGGTACACTGGCACCTGTAAGTTGTGTGTGTTGGTGTGTCTGAAGACTGTGAATAGGATGGAATATACCTGACAAATGCCTCTTGTTGCAGATGACCCCCCTGAACCCAGGCTAAAGAATGGACCTACGTATACGGGTAAGGGTGGATCTCACCTCCTCTATCCCCTCATTTAGTTTTCTTTTGGACCCTCTATTTGGCGCTTACAGCAAATGGTGTTTCTGTTACAGACTTGAACTACATCTATATGAGTAAAATGAAAGACAAGCTGAAGACCCGGAAAAGGATTCTTAGAAACACGGTATGTGTTTGTACTTCTATGGGTCACGCTGCAAAGAGCATTTGTTGCTGTTTTTACTGTTGAGTGTATGAGTATGTACTGAACATACAGCCTTGTGCCCTTACAGGGTGTGTTTGTGTCTGACGAGGAGCTGAGAAGGACGTACCTGCAGCTGGACGAGAGAGTAGAGAGGGAGGAGGAGTTAGAGGGCCTCAGACACCACGACCCCCTAGGCCTGCACGATGACCTCTCTGACAACGAACATGACCCTTTGACTGATGAAGCCCCGGCTGACTTCCTGAATGGACAGGCTTTCATACCTGGTAGACACTGTCCTGTCTGTCAAGTCTCCACTGTGTGACTGTAGAGTTAGACTAATGTATTAGTGTCACTCCACAATGATGTGTTACTTGACAATACAAAACACAGATAAAAAAATAAACACTTTGTTGACCACTCAAAGTTAAGACACTGTAGGCAAAGATAGTATGTTTACAATGTTTCTGTTGCTGCCAGGGACAGGCATGGACGGGCTGAGTTACGAAGACCTGGTGAAGAAGAGTGTGGTACGTATACACAGGCCGGTCTCAATAGCCAGTTTTTCTGGGTCATGTTCCAGCAAGAAATACTACAGGGTTCTGTGTAGCTAGTCACTGATGTCCCACCCCACTTCCTTCATATTTCAGGAGCAGTTCTTGGTGAACTCCCAGGGTTATGCCCAGGAGACGGCGCTGTCGAAAAGAGTGAAGGAATGGGAGGACAAAATACGACCGGAGCTCACCTATCAGGTAAGACTCAATAACATACTTTCTAGACATTTTGCTGTAGATCAAGTATCTATTCTAATAAAAATGTATCATTGTTCAGCCTGTTGATTTCTAGTTTGGCGTCATGTGATCTGTTGGCTAAACTTCCACACTCCTGACCCCATGTCTATGCAGGAGGAGCGTGCTACCTTTGACATCCATGACTATGGGGACAGGATCGTAGCCGCGTTGTGCAGTGTGGGCCAGAGGAGGACCTTCGCCTCTGTAGTCCACGGCATGGATAACTTTGAGGCCTGCAAGTACATGCTGGCTTCCCTTCAACTGGTGTGTGTGTGATTTTAATACATCACAATCTAATCGAGCGTAATGAGCCACTGTCTGGAGTTCAGTCTTGACACTGAACACTTGATATTTAGAGATGCTTGATTTTATTGTATGACAAATGAGTTTAATAGCTCCTAGTTCAAGGTGTATTTGTCTACAGTAACTCCATTACTCTACCATCAGGACACTGTGCCATCAGGTTATTATCATTCTCTCTCCTCTTCAGGCCAACGATTACACAGTGGAGGTGGACAGGAGTGAGGGTCTTGAGGAAAGCATCGACAGCATGGGACTCACTCTGCTCAGCAAACACCGGGCCAACCAACGATTCAAGAAAGCCCCCGCATCAACCTCCGACCCAAATCACCCAGACCCATTCATCTCCTCAACCTGATCCAGTGGGTGTGTGAGCGCTTGCCTCCTACAGACTCAGTGGGGACTGGAGACCCATTACTCTGAAACGTGGTACACACTCCTGTGTGTGTGGCGCCACTTGTGCCTACCGGACCACTAGTACTAACCTGCTCTATCAACAGGACCTGGCTGCACCCATTAACTCGCTCATGTACTTGCTCTTATTTAATTTCAATCTCCTCTCTATTGTTTTGATCTTTTGTGTCTGTATTCCTCTGGTTATGTAAGAAGCTATTTTTCCCCTATTTTTTCCCCAACATACCCCTTTTTCCCCATTTACACAATATATTTACCAGATGTCGCACTTGGGGTATGTTGTGGTGTGTTGACTGACACACATCTAAAAAGATCACAATTTTTGCCTTTGTATCCATGACAATTGTATACGTAGCTTTTTATTTGCATGTTTGTCCAGGTGGTGTAGAACTCGTACATTTTCTATATAAAATGAGAGGACTTTTTAAGAAAAACTTGATCATTTTTCTACTTTCATTTAAGAGAATAACCTAAATTGGGAAATTATGTTTCATTGGTTTGTAAGCAAAAATGTTTTTTACTATGGCCAAAAATGTGTATAAATAAAACATGAGCATGTGGATTTTACTAAGATTATGTGAAGACACTTTCAATATTGCAACACCTACTAGTGTCTGTATACTAGTGATTGTCGTGCCCTTGACAAAAGACTAGTATAAAGAAAATTTCATATGCATATCATTATTGTTGGACAAAAACAACTTATTGCACACACAGAATCAGCATAGCCTCTGGGAATAATTTAACACAGGGCCTAATTTCTGATGGAGATTATCTGGACTGGGTTCAGTTTAAGTGTGACATACCATGGGTCTTTGATACAGTCTTGTTGGTGTGGTTACCGTCATTCACTCAGAGAGTTTGACGTAGCTCTTCATATGGTTTCTGACGCTCTCAGCAATCTGCACGTCGTCCTTCATCCTGTTGTAATAGTCCAGGAACAGCCCATCTGGGTTGACCAGGTAGATGAGGATGGTGTGGTCCACTATATAGTCCCCATCCTCATCCTTAGGTCCAGGGCTGGCGTACACCCTGTAGTCCTTCCCCGCCACCTTCACCTCATCTGGGGTACCCGTCAGGCCGATCAGCCGGGGGTGGAAGTCCTTCACGTACCTCTCCAGGGCTGCCACGTTGTCTCGTTCCGGGTCGACCGTCACAAACAGTGGTTGGACCGCGGGGAGAGACTGGTCCTTGTCCAGGGCGCTGACCACAGCAGATACCTTATCCAGCTCTTCGGGGCAGATGTCAGGGCAGTGGGTGAAGCCAAAGTAGAGGAGCACCCAGCTACCCAGGAAGTCTCTCTTGGTCCTGCGGTGCCCCCTGTGGTCGAGGAGGCTGAAGTCTCCCTGGCCCAGGGCCACCTTTTTCAACTGCTCTATACGCTGCATTCGGTGATTTTGCCGCTTCTCGTTTCGCACGTACCACCAGGTGCCAAGCAGACCCCCGCCGAACAGCAAGGTGACTACCAGACGCGTTCGCAACCTGATCTTCGCTGTGGAGGTGTTGGGTCCCTGGGAGAGGGTGACCCTCTGGGTGAAAAGGGGGAGGGAGAGAAGGCCACGGGAACTCCCCAGTGTCTGCTGCGGGTGTGTAAAAGGCCCATACGGGCCTGTCCTATGTTTAGGGGTATGGTGTCCACAGAGTGGTGCCTGTGAGGAGAGCCACACCCTCTGGGGGTGGTGTGTGGAGCCAGAAGTCTGTTGGACTGCTGAAGACCTCACGGTGCATCTCAGGAGTCTCCCAAACGTAGCATGGAGGTCACCCCCTATGAAGCCTACAAGTCCCAGCATCCTTCTCTCCAGACACAGCATACTTCCCACAGAAAACCTTGAGGGGTTGAGAATAAAGGGTTGTCACTAGTCACCGCAGCCACAAAGTCATAAACTCTTGTCTATTTCTACAATTTATCTTCTTGAAATGTGAGTTTTAAACCTAACCACATTTTTAATGCATTTTTTAAGATGGAGCCAATTTGGACTTTGTGGCCGTGGTAACTAGGGGAAACCAGAAAAGTGAGAATGTAAGCAAGCTGTGTTCCAAAGGCATACCAGCCCATTCAGTCTAATAACACCACAGGATGTAGCTTGGTAATTGTCCTGACCCTGTCAAACCATACCACAATCATCAGCAACACAGCACTACCACAAAGACAATACAGGTTTAGAAACTGTGACGAGTAGGCGACTCAAGCTAAACTGCACCATTCTTATAACCAGCTTGAGTAGCTAGCTATCTGGCTAAGCCTACAAGCTACCTGATTTAGATGCAGACGTTTTTATGAGCATTGACTGAGCTCTTTAAATTAGTCATGCTTTCATACAACACGCAGGTTATCTTATAATATCCCATTATGATGGCAAAATGGATAACATAGCTAGGCTAACTACCTCAACTTCCTGGCTGGTCGACCTTTACATGCACACACTGCTCGTGTGATGCTGCTGTTACATGACCACCTTCTTTTCAGATATGTATATTCGACAATACCAATATGTAATAAATAACAAAACAAATACCACTATTATGAACAAGGCAACAATTGTTAAATGTGTTTGACAATTGTGTTGTTACAAAAGAGTTAGAACAATTGTCTTTTACATGTTGAAGTCACATCGGCAGATTCGTGTAATATCTCTGTTTGTGTCCTAGACTTTCCAATAGGTGGTGCTGTTGTCTCTCCTACATGCTGCGGAGTTCACCAGAGTTCAAATTTAAATGAATTCCTTCAGTTTAGCTTCTTTCTTTTACGTGTAGGTAATTTGTTGGTGCTGGATATCAAATTATTTAATCAGACATTTCTGCATGGTTAGATACTTCCATGGTTCAAGAGATCATGGGAAAAGGGAACAGATAAAAGCAAAAAAAATAGAGATAAAAAAATCAAACATAGGCTCTAAAAAGGTAGGATCCATTATATTTATATTGCAACCTGCTCCCTCTCTCCAATCTTACTCCATTATTGATCTGATAATGAAGGCCTACACAGCAATTTGGGTTTGGGGTAAATCCATCCCAATCAATGAAAGACAGAATGTTTCTTTTTTCTTTTTACCAGGCCACAGATTATAGACTTGATCTCTATGCACTGGTGTAGCTTGTGATTTTGATAGGGAAATCATTGATTCACTTCAGCCACTTCCAGTGTTTCTCCATTCTAATAGTAATGGTGTGTTTTTATACCACAGTGTGAACGTTTGTGCGTGCGTGTAACAGTGGATGAGTCATATTATACATACTGTCCATAATGTCTATACACACCATCATATACATTTACTGTATATTTTAATTTCCGGACTCCGACATTGCTCGTTCGAATATTTACATATTTCTAAATTCCTTTATTTTTCTTTTGGGGTTTTGTTTTGTGTTGTTAGGTATTACTGCACGGTTGGAGAACGGAACATAATCATTTAGTTTCACCCGCGATAACATCTGCAAAATACATATGTGTATGCGACCAATAACATTTTATTATTATAGAGTTACTCTCTCACCCCGTCCCACTGACCTCTGGCCCATATATATTCTCTCTCTCTCACACTCTCTCTCGAAATCAACAACGCATGAGAAAACTTTGCGTTTCGTTTAGTTTGTTTGTCAAGTAGGGTGTGCAGGGTGAACGCGCGGTCTATCGTACTGTCATTTGGTGAAAAGCTTTGCTCAGTACATTGTTTTCACTGAGGAAATGTGCAGGTCTGCCTTTAATGATAACGCAGAGGATTTTCCCAAGGCTGCCGTTGACACATATCCCACGGTAGTCACCTCTCTCATTCCATCTCACCAATCTGTTCCCCTCTCTCTCTTTTCATCTTCTACACTGGAGTTGTAATATATGACCAAGTTTTTCATCTCTTTCTTTTCCTCTGTCTCTTTCTCATGAGACATGTTTGCCTTTCAAATTGAAACAAATTTGGATATTTTTTTACCAATGTAGTAGTGCATAATACAATGTAGGCCTTATAGTAAGAGGCATTGTTTTGTTCTACTGTAATAAGTGCAAATGTAAATGATACCCAAGCAGTACCTAGGCTATAATAACTAGATGCGTTTGATGTAAATTGTGTCTGAGTCTGCTGATGAATTAAAAACTTGTGTGGTAGGGTTAATTTGAGTTAAGCAAAGCTGGGTTGTGTGGTCTCTCTAATGTTTAGTGTTTTGATATTATGATTTTAGGTAATTATTTGGGCTTATGTTATAGTTTTGTTATGAAGCCATTTCTTCTTATAAGAGGTCGGCAGGCAATATGTGGTATAGCTGCATAGTTGTAATGCAATGAATGTGGTGATTATTATGTTGCACTGTTATTAGTGTGCTGCTTTAAATGTTAATGTTATTCAGGGAGCTCTGCCTTGGTCTCTGGGGCAGAAACAAACACACACACACACACACACACACACACACACACACACACACACACACACACACACACACACACACACACACACACACACACACACACACACACACACACACACACACACACACACTTACACACACACACTTACACACACTCACACAATGAACAAAAGCAGCCCAGACTCCCTACTAGAGCATCAACCACCCAAACTATAGATGAGACAAACTACAGCCGTGAGGACCAGTGTTAGCCCAGACCCAAAAACGTGTGTGTGTGTGTATCTGCTGTCTCCTAGCCAAAGGTGAAAACAGCTTAGATAAATCCCTTCACCCTAATCTCCTGCCCACCCATGTCCCTCCCACTACAGCTCTGCACTCAACAGACATCTCTTATCTAACTGTCTCCAGTTGTTTTCAACAGCTCAGATCATTTACATGTTATTGTATTTAAAGTGATATTACAGTGCTTTGTAGACTTTTTGTGACATTCAAGGGAAAAATGTACCTCTTAATGTCTTGTGAGCTCACCATCAGGAAACAGGGGGTGTGGCGGTATTGTATGTAAACACAACTGGACTAGTCTGTTCTGTTTTAGTTTGGAAAATGAAGTCAGATCTGGCTTTTAGAAGTCAATGTAGGTGCTAGTGTGTGGGTTCGGTATTGTCCGTGTGTGTGTCTGTGTGTGTGTGTGCGTGCGTGCTGTGCATGTGCGTGTGTGTGTTCTGGCCCTGCTGTGTTGACAGTAATAGGCAGGCTCCCTATTCCAGACCACTGTGGTCACTGTGGAACAAGAACAGTAATTACATCTCTCTTCCTCTTCAATCCCTTTCCTCTCCTCTCAATCTCTCTCTCCCTCTCTCCATCAACACTATCCCTGACTCAACCACCTCATCTCACTTTCTTGCTCCTTCTCTCTTTCTATCAGTAAATACTCCTTGCCTCCCCATTTTTCTTCTTAATTTTTCTTTCATTGACTCTCTCTCAGTGTAAAACATAAGTTTCTCCCTGCCTATGGTTTCCATATTTAATTAATATGCTGAACAGACTACAGGGCTGCAGTATCCAGGTCATTTCACAGTCTGTTTCGCACTCCTTTCTCCAGATCTGGGTGTGGCCAGGTCCGCTGCTTCTCTCTCTGGAGGAAGAGGAGGAGGCAGAAAGGGGGACGCTGCCCTTTTGAGGGGCCTCCATGTTGGGCTCCCGCACGTCCACTAGCAGGTAATACTGGATGTCCTTCAGCTCCAGGCAGTCTTTGGCAGACTGGTCCCTTGGTCTGGAGAGGACAGAGGGAGGACATCCAGGCTTCAGGCACCTCCCCACACCTGAAGGCCCAAATGACCTCCTCTCGTTCTTCACAACGTGGACAGCTGAGGGCAGCAAGCCAGGGCGAAGCGGGATTTTAATTTTTTCCCCCCTGATAAACATGCAGAAACCTTTTGTTTTGTTTGCCAGTGTTTTCCTTCCCCTTAAGTGCACTAGATGTTCTGTAAATGGATTTGGGCTGAAAAGGCCCATGCCATAAATAAATCAGAAGAGAAAATGCATTTCTGGGCCAGTTGATATTATTATTGTGTTATGAACAACAATGCTTTAATCAACAACAGCAGGCAGCACAGCAGGCCTTGGCTAGGCTACTACCCTCTCTTTCTGTGGCACTAAAGTTTGCATACACAGTGTTGACTGTTTTTTATCAACGGGAAAGGAAAAAATAGAGGTCTGGGTTAAATTTCCACTACAAATAAATTAATATAAAGATGAACATTTGTTTGGGTTACCTTGCCTGATCACTCTGCAAGTGTAGGGAGAAAATCGGCACACCTGTGCTAAAAGCCTACCACACCTGAATAAATTAACCTTCTGAATACAGCAAAGACATTATCAATATCTTTTGGTCTTTATATGCAAGTGTGACTCCAAAAGTGGGCACAGTTGAGAAGTTAAATATACCCTAAGCAGGAAATTTGTTGAAACAAAGCGAATAGGTTAGGCTACTGTCCCACCTTTTGACGCATACGAACAAGTTGTAGGCATAGGCAGAGCCATGTATTTAGAAAGTAAGGGCCAATGCAGTTTCTGCTTAATTTTTCTCAGAAAATAGATTGTTATAACATTTTTTTCAGATTTTTCAGGCCAGCACCCCTACATCCTACTATGTATCCAGGTACTTTTTTTGTTGCAGGTGCTGGAGTGATAGGTGAAATCATCTGGAGGAAGAGGAGGAGGCAGAAAGGGGGACACTAGCATTCTGAGGGGCCTCCATGTTGGGCTCCCGCACGTCCACTAGCGCGTAATACTGGATGTCCTTCAGCTCCAGGCAGTCTTTGGCAGACTGGTCCCTTGGTCTGGAGAGGACAGAGGGAGGACATCCAGGCTTCAGGCACCACACCAGAAGGCCCAAATGACCTCCTCTCGTTCTTCACAACGTGGACAGCTGAGGGCAGCAAGCCAGGGCGAAGCGGGATGTTTTCTGTGTTTTCAAAATAAGACAGACTAAAACTATTATATATATATATAACATATATATTTTTTATATTGACTTCCATTTTTTCACAGACAAACTTTACTTTTTAAAGTAAAAAAGCCTTACCTATCTCGCCCAGCATTTTCTGGATCCTAGTCAAATGCTGGGAAGATTTCTTAAGAGACATTGTAATACTTACACGTTTACTCTATGATTTCAGTTTGTGTTATGAAGTTTAGGGTGTCTTTTTTGGTGAAAAGCGCATTTGAGCGTTCTGTTACCCGGCATATACACTGTCAAAATTCTAGAATATCACAGGACTTTATTTATGATGTTATCGCCATTTTCAGCAGAAATACAATGGTTGTATCAGTGTTCCTAGATGTAACAATTAATGACGATTATGATGCTTTAGCCTACAGCAGGTATCAGGTAGCCTAGCGGATAGAACCATTGGGCCAGTAACCGAAAGGTTGATGGGTTCAAATCCCTACGCCGGCTAATTGAAAAATCTGTTGACGTGCCCTTAAGCAAGGCACTTAACTCTAATTGTTCCAGGGATGCTATCGATAATGGTGGATCTCTGACCCCACTCTTCGAGGGTGTCTCAGGAGGAGTAGGGATATGCAAAAAAAACATCTCCAATTCGCACTTGTACATGTGTGAAATAGAACTATTGTCAGGCTTAGGCCTATAATGTAATGCAGTTAAGTTGTTTGTGCTTTCAAATAATATTACACAATGGACATTCATGCTAATGCGGTGTAGCCAATAGGACAGGGTTGCTCTGCTCTGTAAAAAGTATGTGTAGTTTGGTTTGTGTTGACTCTCTTACCCTCAATAAGGAGAGTGAGCTAATACTCTTTGGGGGGGACATGGGAAGGGAACACCACTCTCCAGCCACACGCACTCACACATATTTGGTAACATTCTATGACAAGATTTATAGTGTGTTATGACACTAACTATAAGCGTCCATAATTCTCCATTCTCATAAGTGGTTACATTAGGGCTCCCGAGTGGCGCAGCAGTCTAAGGCACTGCTTCACAGTGCTAGAGGCGTCACTACAGACCCTGGTTTGATTCCAGGCTGTATCACAACCGGCTGTGACTGGGAGTCCCATAGGGCGGTGCACAACTAGCCAAGCGTTGGGGTAGGCCGTCATTGTAAATAAGAATTTGTTCTTAACTGACTTGCCTGGTTAAATAAATAAAATAAAAACATAATACTCTGTATGATGTTTTATGGATTATGAACTAAAATTACCTATAAGACTATAGTGCATAATGTATTATAGCCATGCTGGTTTAAAACACAGAACATCTACTTATAACACACATTAGGCCAACCAAATATTTTTCCACGTTTTTTCACTGCAAGAACCTCATTAGGTACAATAATATTCCTTCACCTCACTATGGTACTAAGGCATATTAATATGGATATATAGTATGGAAACAGTGTTGTAATGACACTTCTGTTGATCCCAACTCTGGCCCAGCTGTGTCTTAACAAGATCACAATGTCTTTCCGACAGAGTGCTCTGCCTTGCGCCCAGGGCAACCACGCTCCATCTGGGAATACCCAGTTTCACTCTCTCCCATGCTAACTGGGGCACCTGACTGTAAACTGTTGCATGTGTTTTGAGATGGAGCAAATCTGTCAGCTGCTCTTATGGCTGGTTGGAAAGAGGAAACAAAAAACAATTAGGGCTTATGCCTTTTTTACGGTGTTGATGTTTTCTCCGATCCACAACTTCTTTTTACCAAATGGACTTGCACATTGTGTACGCCCGGAGTGTTTGTGTGTGTGTGTTATCTACACCCTGGCTTAATGGCAATGAACGCACTCAACTTTCCTGCCTGTTTAAATGTGAATGCCTGTGTCACACAGAGAAGTGATGACAGGAGAGACTGGGAGATCCTGTCTTAGCCCATGGCAAGGTTAGAACAGTGATGAGAGGAGAGACGGGCAGATCCTGTCTTAGCCCACAGCAAGGTTAGGCTAGTTTTCACAGCCTGCTTGTCTTCTTGTCTTTATACCAGTGTGTGTTTATGTTAGTTTGTGTGTGTGTGTGTGTGTATCCATGTGTGTTAATAGACTGTACGTCCCCACTTACCTCCTGATGATGGTAGCATGGCATTCATAGCATCTCCCATATGATAGCACACAGCAGAAACCTCCACTCCTTGCGTCACGGTGGTGGGAGCAAAACCTATATGTGTTGCTAGTTTATTCAATTCTACTTATGCAATTTGTCATAATTCTGGGTATACTCCCTTCCCTCTTCCTTTCAGACAGTAGTGTTCTTTCTCTCTCTGGTCCTCAGAAAGCCTGCCTTATATAACTTCTGCTGCAGTGTTGCACAGCGATACACAGAGGATCAGTCACACTCACTCACTGTAGTCAGGTTTACTGATTCACCGTCTGATCGAGAGAACCCACAGGGCAGAGGACACCAGGGTGTTCTGGTAAAGATGAAAAATCCTTCAAAGTCAACTTTGAACTTTTGTAGTCTTTCCTGAAACTTTCATCATTGGCTAGTAAGGACCATCTATTACAACTAATTTAGATATTGAGGTGTAACTGTTAAGAATGTTTCACTTATCTCGGTAGTTTTGTTTTCAGCTTGAACAATTTGCATCTAGCCTATTTCATGTGATGCGGACCAGTGGACTTGGTTGCCTAGCAACCCCATTCGCCTCGAGTTGTGTGATGCTCTGATCTCGTCGCAGTTCCATTTTTATAACGAGAGGCCTGCTTGTTGTGAGTCATTGTGTATTGTGAAGTGTTACTCAGTTTGTTACTTCATGGCCTATGTGCTCACAATGACAACATGTCAAAGCTGAGAGCACATAATAAATAGTTACATCTGTTGACAATAATCAGCACTGACAAATAGGCTACTTTGGTTACATTTGATGCCATTCTGATAGTCATGAATATTAAAGGTTATATTACAAAATGCTGTTCGCAGAATGACAGATACCATAAACCTGTACATATTTCCCCCGCAGTGTTTCATGTCCCTCTGAAGGTACACGGCAGCTGTGAGAAGCCACAAGAGTCCTCCCTCATCAGTCTCTCCCCCAGTACCTGTCCTCAGTGCAGCGAAGGGTTAAATCACTCACGTCATAAGTTCATTGTGTATTCATGACATACAATCTGGGCTCTCTCGTCAGGTTGGATGGCTAGATGAAACTAGCTGTGTTCGTTGATCATAGCTGACGGGTCAACAGCAGGTAAGGGAAGGGTTAAGCCGTTTTAATCTGTAAGGAAAGATATATGGGGAGGATAGACGGAGACGGAATTAATCAGACAGCGGTATTTAGTATGAGAACCTTTACTAATGAGGCCTGCGTAGTTAACACAACGAGAAAAGAGAATCGGAGGGAGAGAGAGTGTGTGTGTGTGTGTGTGTGTGTGTGTGAGAGAGGGGATGGAGGGAGGGAGGAGTGAACGACAGACGGGAAATGAATCGCAAGCTGCAGGAGAATAGGTTGTCAGCATCCAGAGCTCCAAGGTCTGACTCTCATTAAAGGTAAATGCAGTGTGTGTGTGTCTATATTTACCTGATATTTGCACTTACAGATACGTGTGCTAGATGGAGAAAGGAATGCATTTGATTTGACCCGTGTGGTTAAATCAGCAGAAAGAGCAGGTAGAGGGAAAGAGAAAGGGAGAGGTAAAACGAGAGAAGGGATACAAAGCATTAGCATCAAACGTGCTTCATACCCAGGCCGAGACGGGAGAGAAACCAGTAGAGGGACCAACCGTGCAAATGAGAGTGAGAGAATTGGTCAGTGGTAGAGAGAGAGAGAGAGAGAGAGAGAGAGAGAGAGAGAGAGAGAGAGAGAGAGAGAGAGATAGCGAGAGAGAGAGAGAGAGAGAGAGAGAGAGAGAGAGAGAGAGAGAGAGAAAGGACAGGAAAGGGTTATAGAATAACAGCTCAAGTAAAAAGAAGACAGAAGTGCAGTATCAAAACAAAAGGAGGTCTAGAGAGTGAATTGTGTAGTATCTGAGTGAGTTTGAGAGAGAGCTGTAGTGTTTGTCGCTTTGTTGCATGCATCTCAGACTGCGGTCCCTCGCTCAGTTTGTCTCTTTGTTGCATGCGTCTCAGACTGTGGTCCCTCACTCAGTTTGTCTCTTTGCTCTCCAGCGTCTGTGCTTCTCTCTCACCTCCAGGATGGAGGGGCTGCTGCGGCTGAGTCTACCCGGAGCTTGAGGAGCCTTCCTGGGCTTCGTCTGCGTCATCTTCCCCCTGTCTCTCTCTGCCCTGGTCCCCCTATACTCATCCATCACTCGACCTCTGCAGTACAAGAGAGCATCTGGACCCACACGACACCTCCCCCTAATCCCCCACACTGAGTTGCCAGGGCAACCATGGACGGACTACACCTGCCACCGGTCATCGAGGAGGTCATGGACCCTGCAGGTTAGTGTGTGTGTTTGTTTGTGTGTATGTTTGTTTGTGTGTATGTTTGTGTGTGTGCTTATCATACAATGTGTGTGTTGTTTATATGCCTGCGTGTGTGCATTGCATACCAATGACTCCATGGATGTCTACACAAAATGTTGTGTTCGTGAGTGTGTGAGCCATAAATGGTCTACCAGTGTATGTGTGTGTGTGTGTGTCTGTTTGTGTGTCTGGGTGTTTGTGTTTGCCAGTCAGCGAGGCCTGTGTTTACCAGAACAGATGGATTAACAGAGAGATCCAGGCATGCTTCATCTCAGAGGGAGGGAGAGACAGCCTGCCAGCCTTCCATAGTGACACTACTCAGGGACGTCATCCAACAGAGACTGTAAGCTAGCTGGATCACAGAGCTCTGTGAATATTACATTCATAAACTCTTAATATGAATAAAATATTGGATTTACACATCCAAATATAAATGCTGATGCTGGGTAAATAGTCAATCATCAGAACAATAGGAATTCTGTATACATTCTTTCAGCGATCAGATCCCCAGGGGTTTTCCTGGCATTAATGATGTTGGACATTCAGCCTATGTATTTGTTTTGTAACCTATGACCTCTGTTGTGAATCCTTTATGATAACTAGCCTATGTACGGTGTATGACTGACCGTTGGTCCACAGGTTAAGTTTGGCCATTGAGCCGATTACTACAAGCTCTATGCAGACGCAAGATTTGGAGTGTTGCAATGTTTTTCGTTACAAAAGGGCCCTTGTAAATACACTCCGACATTCAACATACCTTTTTACTACCTGAAAAGTTTTGCCGCTTGGTTTCTTGATCTGATCTATATGCTAAATAGGCTATTCATCAAAGTAGCCTATTTTGCATTGATAACCAAATATAATCTCAGTAACTGTTCAGACAGTAAACCAAACAACAAGAATCCCCCGAACAAGGTATTTTGTTTAGGACCAGTGATATAGGCTATTGTGAAATGGTAGAACCTGGTGTAGGCAAGTGGCTAGCCATGTGCTTTTTTTCTCCATGACCAAAACATGATAACGTTTTACTTTTAGCTGCTGGAAATTAATACACAAGCAGCCTATCAAACTGGAATAATGTTTTAGGTTACACCAGCAAGTATAAAAATATTTATAAAATTATAAATTATAAAAATTATAAAATTATTGTTATAAAGATTATTTCACATGGAGATGTGGGAAGCTGAAAAGGCTAGCTAGCTCGCTAAGTTTTTAGCAAGGCTAAAACCAGCTAGCCAGGCTGCCACATAACTACTACTAGCAAGGAAAAGCGACTCTTCCTTGCTTTAACTAAATGAAAAGACAAAAATGAAAAACGTTGCTATCGCCCCCTTGCAAATGGGAGAGGGACCGTGGACGATATCATGTTACCAAAAGGTATCCTCTACTCCAGAAATCCCACTCCAACGATGCACATAGATCAACGGAGGGAGGCTTGTAGTAACCTTAATATAAGCCATGGTCTGATCACACGTATGGTTCCTTATGTTAATTATCCAAGACATACTGTATTTGAGGGCAGAGTGTGAGGTGTGCAGTGGGTGGTTAAAGCAGGTATAATGTTGTAGTTTTAACAGGTGTAGGTGAGACGGTGTTGTAGTTTTAACAGGTGTAGGAGAGACAGTGTTGTAGTTTTAACAGGTGTAGGTGAGACAATGTTGTAGTTTTAACAGGTATAGGAGAGACGGTGTTGTAGTTTTAACAGGTGTAGAAGAGACAGTGTTGTAGTTTTAACAGGTCTAAGTGAGACGGTGTTGTAGTTTTGACAGGTGTGAGACAGTGTTGTAGTTTAATCAGGTGTAGGTGACAAATGTGTTTTAGTTTTAACAGGTGTAGGTGAGACAGTGTTGTAGTTTTAACAGGTGTAGAAGAGACAGTGTTGTAGTTTTAACAAGTGTAGGTGAGACAGTGTTGTAGTTATAACAGGTGTAGGAGAGACGGTGTTGTAGTTTTGACAGGTGTGAGACAGTGTTGTAGTTTTAACAGCTGTAGGTGAGACAGTGTTGTAGTTTAATCAGGTGTAGGTGACAAATGTGTTTTAGTTTTAACAGGTGTAGGTGAGACAGTGTTGTAGTTTTAACAGGTGTAGGTGATACAGTGTTGTAGTTTTAACAGGTGTAGGTGAGACAATGTTGTAGTTTTAACAGGTGTAGGAGAGACAGTGTTGTAGTTTTGACAGGTCTAAGTGAGACGGTGTTGTAGTTTTGACAGGTGTGAGACAGTGTTGTAGTTTTAACAGCTGTAGGTGAGACAGTGTTGTAGTTTAATCAGGTTTAGGTGACAAATGTGTTTTAGTTTTAACAGGTGTAGGAGAGACGGTGTTGTAGTTTTAACAGGTGTAGCTGACAAATGTGTTGTAGTTTTAACAGGTGTAAGTGAGACAGTGTTGTAGTTTTAACAGGTGTAGGAGATACAGTGTTGTAGTTTTAACAGGTGTAGGTGAGACAGTGTTGTAGTTTTAACAGGTGTAGGAGAGACGGTGTTGTAGTTTTAACAGGTGTAGCTGACAAATGTGTTGTAGTTTTAACAGGTGTAAGTGAGACAGTGTTGTAGTTTTAACAGGTGTAGGAGATACAGTGTTGTAGTTTTAACAGGTGTAGGTGAGACAGTGTTGTAGTTTTAACAGGTGTAGGTGAGACGGTGTTGTAGTTTTAACAGGTGTAGGAGAGACAGTGTTGTAGTTTTAACAGGTGTAGGTGAGACAGTGTTGTAGTTTACACAGGTGTAGGAGAGACAGTGTTGTAGTTTAATCAGGTGTAGGTGACAAATGTGTTGTAGTTTTAACAGGTGTAGGTGAGACGGTGTTGTAGTTTTAACAGGTGTAGGTGAGACAGTGTTGTAGTTTTAACAGGTGTAGGTGAGACGGTGTTGTAGTTTTAACAGGTGTAGGAGAGACAGTGTTGTAGTTTTAACAGGTGTAGGTGAGACAATGTTGTAGTTTTAACAGGTGTAGGAGAGACGGTTTTGTAGTTTTAACAGGCGTAGGAGAGACGGTTTTGTAGTTTTAACAGGTGTAGCTGACAAATGTGTTGTAGTTTTAACAGGTGTAGGAGAGACAGTGTTGTAGTTTCAGCAGGTGTAGGTGAGACAGTGTTGTAGTTTTAACAGGTGTAGGTGAGACAGTGTTGTAGTTTTAACAGGTGTAGGTGAGACGGTGTTGTAGTTTTAACAGGTGTAGGAGAGACGGTGTTGTAGTTTTAACAGGTGTAGGTGAGACAGTGTTGTAGTTTACACAGGTGTAGGAGAGACAGTGTTGTAGTTTTAACAGGTGTAGGTGAGACAGTGTTGTAGTTTACACAGGTGTAGGAGAGACAGTGTTGTAGTTTTAACAGGTGTAGGTGAGACAGTGTTGTAGTTTACACAGGTGTAGGAGAGAGTAGATAGAAAGAAAGAAAAAGTAGAGCTGGTATATGGCTCATATCTTTTTTGGTAAAGGCTAGAATCAAGCCGTTTTCTCTGAGGAAACGAGGGAGACTTGGTTATAGTGGCTACAGAACCAGGCTATGAAATGCAGTGGGGAAAGTGAGAGGGTTGAACGAGACCACACATTCAAAGATGGCCTACTTTTCTATAGTAGAGGGTTAGAAAAACGTAGCTCGACTGTTGTTTCACTATTAAACTCAATGCTGCTGTTGTTTTTCCTTTAGTAAAGGAGCTTCTTTCTTAACCAGGCAAAGGGTAGCTAACTAAAAGGCTGGTGGTGACTGGTTATCCACGGGAAAGCAAGAGAGTCGGCTATAATCGGAGGCAGGCTGTGTGTGCCTGGGGGTGGTGTGTCCTTTAGACTGCTGAACAGAACTGCTCGGTGCATCTAATATTCATTGTGCTTATCACTGAAATGCTTTCAATCTCACCTAAAAACTCTTATCCAGTCCTTTGGGCTCCTGAGTGGTGCAGCGGTCTAAGGCACTGCGTCTTAGTGCAAGAGGCATCACTGTGGTCCCTGGTTCAAATCCAGGCTGCATCACATCCGGCCGTGATTGGGAGTCCCATAGGGTGGCACATAATAGGCCCAGGTTTGGGTAGGCTGTACATGAGAATTTGTTCTTAACTGACTTGCCTAGTTAAATAAAGGTTCAATGAGAAAACATTAGTTGTCCAATTTTAGTCACAGAGAATTAGCCACAGGTGTCTGAGTTGAGTTTCTGTTCAAGATCAATTTAGTTAGCCAAAGCTGCTCTGGCAGAGTGGATGGGGCTAGTTAGCTGTTGTAGCTATGAGTTAGCGATAGCTGCTCTAGTTAATGGGGTTTGTTAGCTAGTCTGAAGGACTTGAGCTAGGTATAGCTAGCTATACCCAGATGAAATAGAGAGTCCCGGGAGTTCTCCCTGTAAAATGCTGTCTCTGATCAAACCCAAAATCCGTTGTGATCTTCAGAGCTGCTTTGTAATGGCTCGGTAGGTCTATGCTGTGTGGTTCATTCTCTGTGTGTGTGTGTGTGTGGTTCATTCTGTTTGTCTGCTGATGGCCCAGTTTATTCTGCTACTGTAATGACTACAGTGTTTCTCCACTCTCACTGCAAGGTAGTGACAAACACACAGCATCTCTCTCCTTCTCTCTCCCCCTCTCACCTGATTTGACTCTAAGGAGTTTGATAGAGAGGTAGAGGATAATGATGGACACACTGTGGGAGAGGGACGGAGAAGGTCTCCACCCACTGCATCTCAATCTCCTTTGATCTGACTGCGACATTCTAGAACACCCCATCCATGTTGTCACAACACACACACACACACACACACACACACACACACACACACACACACACACACACACACACACACACACACACACACACACACACACACACACACACACACACACACACACACACACGCCTTTGAAGAACCATTGACTCCCATAGCTCTTCCCTCAATACCCACTGGTTTCACCAATCCCCATCTCTACTTGTCCACCCCCAGCAGCTGCACCCCTCCTCTCCCTCTCTTCACATATGCCATGTATAGCCCCCACAGAGCCCAGCGCGTGCCAACCTCATCCTCCCACCATCACGCCTCCATGGCCCACTAACACACCACTCTACTGCAGTCTCTCTCCCTGCTCTCTCTCTCTCACACACAGGGAGACAGCTGCAGCCATAGTTCTGCCTCTGCATCCTCCTATTAGAGCCTGTCTCCTCTCCTCTGTCATCTGTAATTGGATGTGACTGGCGATGAAAAGTTCAGGATCGTGACCCATTGCCTGGGTTTACCCTCTCTGTCTCTCTCTCCAGCAAAAACGAGGCCTCTTGAGCCTTCCCTTCCTTCCTGCCAGTAACCAGTCACCCCCCCCCATCCCCATGTCCTCCTCCTGAACTACCTCAACTCTGCAACCCATCCTCTCCTTGTACACAGAGCTAATCGTAGGAGTGTGTCTGTAACAGAGGTCAACAACAAGTACAGTCATGAGCTGATTGTCTAGTTACAGTATAACCTTCTTTAAACTGTGTTTACTCTCTCTCGCTCTCTCTCTCTGGTGTGTGTGGGCCGCTGTCTACCAGGATTATTATCAGTGTAGCTGAGTACTGAACTCATACACTGTCTCCGTATTACGACCCACTTAAAGGCAATAACTGTCAAACTAACAGTTCATCACTATACCCTCATCAAGTCACTAGATGTCTGACTGGAACAGGACTGTAGACTGGGAATTTGCTTCTACTGCTTTGAGCCAAGTCTGGGAATGGCTTGAGGTCTGTGGACGTGTATCCTGGCTGGCAATCCCGATGAAATATCCTGTTTCGAAAGACAAACTGCGTCCCAAATGTCACCTTGTTCCCTATATAGTGCACTACTTTTGACCAGAGCTCTATGGTCTATCTAAAGTAGTGAACTACAGTATATAGGGAATAGTGCCATTTGGGATGCTATCTAACGTTAGCTATGGACACTGCACTAACTGTGCAGTTAACACAGGCAGCTGTTTCAGGTAAACTAGCTAATCTAGCTAATTGGGATTTAATTATAATGTCAATACTAGGTACAGTGGTTAGCTAGCTTGGAGGAAGTATTTAGTGTTGTGTGTACTGTGTTTGGGCAGTCTATTGACAGTGAGATTCTCAGTGTGTTTCATGCTTTACAAGTAAGCTATGTTGTTAGACTAGTAACCTTCTGTGTTACAGTACAGACTTAGTGAGACGTGTGTGTCTGTGTTAGGCTGTGTGTGAAGTGGTTTGTTGAGAAGTGTGTGTCTGTGTTAGGCTGTGTGTATGCAGGTGGCACATGGGCACAGGGTTGGGTGTATTATTTGGTACTTGAGGCCTAATCAGTTGGTCTACTGAATACAATATAACTGTGATATACACAACCCAACAGTTACTAATTGGTAAATAGAAACCCTGCTTTTTGTTCATTATTATGGAATCCCAATTATATGTACTTTGTTACAATCCCTGGTGTCACGCCCTGGTCGAAGTATTTTGTGTTTATCTTCATTTATTTGGTCAGGCCAGGGTGTGGCATGGGTTTTGTAGCTTAGTGGGGTGCTTAGTGTAGCTTAGTGGGGTGTTCTAGTTAAGTCTATGGCTGTCTGAAGTGGTTCTCAATCAGAGGCAGGTGTTTATCGTTGTCTCTGATTGGGAACCATATTTAGGCAGCCATATTCTTTGAGTGTTTCGTGGGTGATTGTCCTTAGTGTCCTGATGTCCTTGTTCTGTGTTAGTTTACACAAGTATAGGCTGTTTCGGTTTTCGTTACGTTTATTGTTTTGTAGTGTTTGTGTTTAGTGTGTTTGTCATTAAACATGAATCGTAATCTACACGCCGCATTTTGGTCCGACTCTCCTTCAACTAAAGAGAACCGTTACAGAATCACCCACCACAACAGGACCAAGCGGCGTGGTAACAGGCAACAGCAGCAGCAGGAGCCGCGTGACAAGAATTTCTGGACTTGGGATGAAATCCTCGACGGGAGAGGACCCTGGGCTAAACCAGGGGAGTGTAGCCGCCCCAAGGTGCAGCAAGAGAAGGAATGGACATGGGAGGACGAACTGGACGGTGAAGGACCCTGGGCTCAGCCTGAAGAATATCGCTGCCCCAAAGCAGAACTGGAGGCGGCGAAAGCTGAGAGGCGCAGGTATGAGGAGGCAGCACGGCGAAGCGGATGGAAGCCCGAGAGTCAGCCCCAAAAATTTCTTGGGGGGGCTCACAGGGAGCATGGCGACGCTAGGTAGGAGACCTACGCCAACTTCCTGTGGTTACCGGGGGGCTAGAGAGACCGGGCAGGCACGGAGCAGTCAGTCTGCCAGGATCCGCCAGTCAGCCAGACTCTTCCAGATCCGCCAGACTCTTCCAGATCCGCCAGTCAGCCAGACTCTTCCAGATCCGCCAGTCAGCCAGACTCTTCCAGATCTGCCAGTCAGCCAGGATCCGCCAGTCAGCCAGACTCTTCCAGATCTGCCAGTCAGCCAGGATCTGCCAGTCAGCCAGACTCTTCCAGATCTCAGTCAACCAGACTCTTCCAGATCTGCCAGTCAACCAGACTCTTCCAGATCTGCCAGTCAACCAGACTCTTCCAGATCTGCCAGTCAACCAGACTCTTCCAGATCTGCCAGTCAACCAGACTCTTCCAGATCTGCCAGTCAACCAGACTCTTCCAGATCTGCCAGTCAACCAGGCTCTTCCAGATCTGCCAGTCAGCCAGGATCTGCCAGAACCACCAGCCAGCCAGGATCTGCCGGATCCAACTACCTGCCTGAGCTTCCTCTCAGTGCCGAGCTTCCTCTCAGTGCCGGGCTTCCTCTCAGTGCCGGGCTTCCCCTCAGTGCCGGGCTTCCCCTCAGTGCCGGGCTCCCCCTCAGTGCCGGGCTCCCCCTCAGTGCCGGGCTCCCCCTCAGTGCCGGGCTCCCCCTCAGTGCCGGGCTCCCCCTCAGTGCCGGGCTCCCCCTCAGTGCCGGGCTCCCCCTCAGTGCCGGGCTCCCCCTCAGTGCCGAGCTTCCCCTCAGTGCCGAGCTGCCCCTCAGTCCCGAGCTGCCCCTCAGTCCAGTGGGATTCTGGGTGAGGACTACTAGGCCATGGTCGGCGGTGAGGGTGGACTATCCTAGGACGCGAGGAGGAGGGACTAAGACATTGATAAAGTGGGGTCCACGTCCCGCGCCGGAGCCGCCACCATGGACAGACGCCCACCCGGACCCTCCCTATGGTTTTGATGTGCGTCCGGGAGTCCGCACCTTAGGGGGGGGGGGGTTCTGTCACGCCCTGGTCGAAGTATTTTGTGTTTATCTTCATTTATTTGGTCAGGTCAGGGTGTGGCATGGGTTTTTGTATGTGGTGTGTTGGTATTGGGATTGTAGCTTAGTGGGGTGTTCTAGTTAAGTCTATGGCTGTCTGAAGTGGTTCTCAATCAAAGGCAGGTGTTTATCGTTGTCTCTGATTGGGAACCATATTTAGGCAGCCATATTCTTTGAGTGTTTCGTGGGTGATTGTCCTTAGTGTCCTGATGTCCTTGTTCTGTGTTAGTTTACACAAGTATAGGCTGTTTCGGTTTTCGTTACGTTCATTACGTTTATTGTTTTGTAGTGTTTGTGTTTAGTGTGTTTGTCATTAAACATGAATCGTAATCTACACGCCGCATTTTGGTCCGACTCTCCTTCAACTAAAGAGAACCTTTACACCTGGTAACACCCATATAGTTACAACATGCACCTTACTTCGACAATATATGTTAACAATATGAACACCTTACTTTAAATGAATGGGTTTAACGTGTTGTAATTATTACATTCTGTACAGACTAATTAGCATGTTAGGTATCTAATTTGCATAAAATAGTATAAAAGTTGTATTATAATTTCAGGAATTGTTACATAGTCTCAGTTTTGCATAAAGCATGAAGATTTGTAAATAATATGACCAACAGATGTTAAATTATTGGGCTTAAATTACTGTAATTATGTATTCTGTACTGCCTAATGTGCATATTAAGTATCTAATTTGCATAATTACATTTTCATTGAGTAAATTTTACTTTAAATTGAATAATCTCTGTTCTACATCAGCCTTGAAAATGTGACCACCCTATCTTGAGAGAAAAAAAAAAATGTTCTAACAGGTGCGTGTGTGTGTGTCAATTATTGTGAAAGATCTCAGTTGACATAACCGACATATTTGTCTCAGTGAGAATGTGAATTCATAACGTGGCTCGATTCCTGTCATGGTTTCTCTTCTGAATGGGATGTTTTGTCCTTGAGGGAGCGACGTCAATAAACAAAGATGGATGGGATGCGAGTTAACATGTGACGATTCTGCACGTAACTGTAGTTTAAGGTGTGTGTGTGTTTTCTCCAAATGGGACCATGAGACTGTTCCCAAATAACACTGCATTGTGTCTATGCAGTGCTGCTAGACATTGACAGTGTGTGTAGGGCTTGAGTGTGTGGGATGTCATCTTTGTGTGTGTGAGTGTCAGGTGTCTGTTACCTTAGTGTGTTTGTAGAAGATTAGGATATGAAGGATAGAGGGGGGGAGAGAGAGAGTGAGTGAAATTGATAACATTATGTCCCAGTGCCCTTCGTCCTCCATCTTCATCATCCTATAGTATATCATATCCCCTCTGCACTGGGGCTGTGTGTATTCAGGTTAGTCATATGGATTTTATAAGCCCTCGTTCTGTGTGTGTTTGTGTGTGTGTGTGTGTATTCATAATCTCCTGGTAAATCATAGAGACAGGGGTGCTCTGATAGGAGATATTTTCCTCATATTGATCTCCCGTCCCTTGTACAGAAGGAAAACAAATTGAATTGGGTTTATAATCGGGTAAACATTAATACTGGTGATTAGTCTCGTCTGGTATAGGCTTTTATTTATGTCCTCTCTAATATTCCTACTCTTTGATTCTATTCATTCCTTTTACTCCTATCTTCTCTCGCCTATCCTCTCTCTGCTTCATCCTTTTTTACTCTAAAATTGTCTACGGTCCTTCTCTCCCTTCAACTGTTTTTCTCTTTTTCCCCCTCTTTCAGTCTCATCATCTTACTGGCTTCATCTCCTCTCTCCATCTCATATGAAATGACTCATTACAGCTCTGTCAAACATGAATTAAAAACACCACTGCCACAGCGATGACGTCTGATCTGTCCAGAGAGAAAGAAAGGGAAGATGCTGAGAACCAGAGGAGATGAGGGATGGAGGAAGTGAAGGAGAGAGAGATGTTACATGTCTTCACAGAACTAATGCAGGCCTATTGATATTCCAGCACTGCTCTCCCCTGGCTCTCCCCTGGCCTACGGTCTACTGTCACCCGCTCCACCTCACCTTTATTTAAACAGGTAGGCTAGTTGAGAACAAGTTGAGAACAAGATAAAGCATAGCAATTCGACACATACAACAACACAGAGTTACACATGGAATAAACAAAACATACAGTCAATAATACAGTAGAACAAAAAGTATATATACAGTGAGTGCAAATGAGGTAAGATAAGTGAGTTAAGGTAATAAATAGGCCATGGTGGCAAAGTAATTACAATATAACAATTAAACACGGGAATGGTAGATGAGCAGAAGATGAATGTGCAAGTAGAGATACTGGGGTGCAAAGAAGCAAGATAAATAAATAAATACAGTATGGGGATGAGGTAGATAGATGGGCTATGTACAGGTGCAGTGATCTGTGAGGCAAGCTAGCAGGTGCAGTGATAAAGGCAAGCTAGCACCCTGTCCTTGGTCTGGGATGAAGCACAACAGAATAGTAATCAGTGCAGGTGTGGGCCTGGGGCAAAAGACACGTTTCTGATTCTCTGTCACTCGTTCTTCCTCTCAACCTTCCTCTCTTTTCACTGGCTCAGCTGTAGAATCTTGAGTGGATATGTGGCACACCTGAATGTTGCTGAGATGCAGGAGATAACGAGAAACACTGAAATTAAAAGGAATCAGAGCATCCAAAACCACACAATGCCAGAGGCCACATATAGGCAACTTGCGTCAATGCAATCAGACATGATGTGAAACACGTGCATACAAAGCAATCAGTAATCAATTATCTCAATTGTCTCAGAAAAGTGTGACTTGATTGAGTCAGTATAGATATTTTTGGGATTCAGTATAGTTTTGACATAATTGTACCTTTTTTAAAATTACATTTGAACATAATGCATAAACACTTCAAAAGCCTAGAAACAGGTGTGAAGACCAAGAACTAAATAAAAATGCGAAAGGGGTGGGCCTATGGGAACTTGTACACGGTTATCGGGTTAAAGAAGTCAGAAATGAAAGGAACCACATAAAGCCAGGGGTTAAGAGGAAACATATTAAAGGATGACCCTCGTTAAAATAATGAAATAAAAAAATACTGGATCAAGTCACACCTTTCTGAGATAATTGATTACTGATGTGCCTCCTGGTGCTTTTGTTGCTGATGTGCAACGTGTCTGATTGCATTGACGCACATTTCCTACGTGTGGCCTTGTGCGTCGTTGTGTGTTTTTGTATGCTCTGATGAAGGTCTGACAACCGAAAGCTCAGCCTAATAAATAGAAAATGATGCATTGATCATGAGTGTACGGACATTCCTTTTCATTTCACTGGCTCAGCTGTGCCACAGAGCAGTGTTGTCTGTTCCTCTTTGTGTGAGTGAGTGTGTGCGCGTGTGTGGTGTGTGTTTGTTTGTGTGAGTGGTCCTGAGTGGATGTGTGTACTGTGTAGACAGTATTGATGGTGCTTGTTCTGGAGTGATCAGGGATGTGGAGAGGGACTGTGTCTGGACATTACTGCCTTTGTCAGGGAGAGGCAGAAAGAGAAGGATGCTGAAGAAAGAGAGATTAACAGATTAGGAGAGAAGGCGAAAGAGACAGAAAGACAAAAATATCGAGCAAGATACATTTTATTCGTCACATGCGCCGAATACAACTGGTGTAAACATTACAGTGTACTGCTTACTTACGAGCCCTTAACCAACAATGCAGTTTCAAAAAAATATGGATAAGAATAAGAGCTAAAAGTAACAAGTATTTAAAGAGCAGCAGTAAAATGACAATAGCGAGACTACTGTATATACAGGGGGGTACCAATACAGAATCAATGTGCGGGTAGTATGTACATGTAGGAAGACTATGCATAGATGACAACAGAGAGTAGCAGTGGTGTAAAGAGGGGGGGGCAATGCAAATAGTCTGGGTAGCTTGGGGGTAGAAGCTAGTTGGAAGTCTTTTGGACCTAGACTTGGTGCTCTGGTACCGCTTGCCGTGCGGTAGCAGAGAGAACAGCCTATGACTAGGGTGGCTTGAGTTTTAGGGCCTTCCTCTGACACCGCCTGGTATAGAAGTCCTGGATGGCAGGAAGCTTGACCCAAGTGATGTACTGGGCCATTCGCACCTATCCTCTGTAGTGCCTTGCGGTCTGAGAATGAGCAGTTGCCATACCAGGCAGTGATGTAACTAGTCAGGATAATCTCGATGGTGCAGCTGTAGAACCTTTTGAGGATCTGAGGACCCATACCAAATCTTTTCAGTCTCCTGAGGGGGAATAGGTTTTTTTGTGCCCTCTTCACGACTGTCTTGGTGTGCTTGGACCATGTTAGTTTGTTGGTGATGTGGACACCAAGGAACTTGAAGAGGTTGAAAATATCAGTGAAGTGAAGACACTTGCCAGTTGGTCAGCACATGGTCACAGTACATGTCCTGGTAATTCTTCTGGCCCTGTGGCCTTGTGAATGTTGACCTGTTTAAAGGTCTTACTTACATCGGCTGCGGAGAGCGTGATCACACAGTCTTCTGGAACAGCTGGTGCTCTCATGCATATTTCAGTGTTATTTGCCTCGAAGCGAGCATAGAAGTAGTTTAGCTCGTCTAGTAGGCTCGTGTCACTGGGCAGCTCTCGGCTGTGCTTCCCTTTGTAGTCTGTAATGGTTTGCAAGCCCTGCCACATCCGACGAGCATCAGAGCTGGTGTAGTACAATTCGATCTTAGTCCTGTATTTACGCTTTGCCTTTTTGATGTTTCATCGGAGGGCATAGCGGGATTTCTGATAAGCTTCTGGGTTGGAGTCCCGCTCCTTGAAAGCGGCAGCTCCAGCCTTTAGCTCAGTGCAGATGCTGCCTGTAATCCATGACTTCTGGTTGAGGTATGTATGTACAGTCACTGTGGGGACGACATCATCAATGCACTTATTGATGAAGCCAATGACTGATATGGTGTACACCTCAATGACATCGGAGCAATCCCGGAACATATTCCAGTCGGTGCTAGCAAAACAGTCCTGTAGCTTAGAATCTGCTTCATCTGACCACTTTTTTATTGATCTAGTTACTGGTGTTTCCTGCTTTAATTTTTGCTTCTAAGCAGGAATCAGGAGGATATAATTATGGTCAGATTTGCCAAATGGAGGGCGAGGGAGAGCTTTGTATGCGTCTCTGTGTGTGGAGTATAGGTGGTCCAGAGTTCTTTTTCCTCTGGTTGCGCATTTAACATGCTACATGGATTAAAGTTTCCCTGCGTTAAAGTCCCCGGCAACTAGGAGTGCCGCCTCTGGGTGAGCGTTTTCTTGTTTGCTTATAGTGGAATACAGCTAATTCAATGCTGTCTTAGTGCCAGCCTCTGACTGTGGTGGTATGTAAACAGCTACGAAGAATACAGATGAAAACTCTCTCGGTAGGTAGTGTGGTCTACAGCTTATCATGACATATTCTACCTCAGGCGAGCAATAGCTCGAGACTTCCTTAGATATCGTGCAACAGCTGTTATTTACAAAAATACATAGTCCGCCGCCCCTTGTCTTACCAGGCGCCACTGTTCTATCCTGCCGATACATTGAATAACCAGCCAGCTGCATGTTGATATTGTCGTCGTTCAGCCACGACTCCATGAAGCGTAAGATGTTACAGTTTTAATGTCCTGTTGGTAGTTTAATCTTCTGCGTAACTCGTCAATTTTATTCTCCAAGGATTTTACGTTTGCTAGCAGAATGGAGAGAAGTGTGGGTTTTTCTGACCGCCTATGTATTCTGGCCCCTCTTTCTCCGCCTCCTCTTCACACAGATCACGGGGATCGGGGCCTGTTCCCGAGGAAGCAGTATATCCTTCGCGTCGGGCTCGTCAGAGTCGTGAAAGGAAAAACAGGATTCTGCTAGTCCGTGCTGAGTAATCGCAGTCCTAATGTCTAGAAGTTATTTTCGGGCATAAGAGACGGTCGCGGCAACATTACTTACAAAATACGTAAAAAAAACAAGTTAGAAACAAACAAAAAAACAATTGTCTGGGGGCACGTAAATTGTATAGATTAGGAAAAAGGACTGAAAAACGTATCCATCTTTAATTCACTTTACCTTAATCCATCAGAAATATATGAATGGGCAAGTGAGAGAGAGAAAGGATAAAGTAAATGACTAGACATGCTGAAGGGGGTCATAATTTGTCCTCCCCCCAGCCCAGTGGCACATATCCCAGCGGTCTATTTTAGCCTGGGCTGTCACAAATATTTATTGACAGGCACTCCATGGCCACCCTTCACTCGTATTACCTTTCAATTCATAGTCTGATTCTAAATGCTACCCTTTTCCCCTATAGTGCACTGGTCAAAAGTAGTGTATATAGGGAATAGGGGGCCATTTGAGCCGCAGCCACAGTGGGTGTACTTTCTATATGTAGCCGTCTTTTAGAGGCGACTGTAACACTGCTTGTTTATTTCCAGTGAGTGAGAGGTCCCACATACACATTAACCTGCAGTACATCACTCTTTATACAGGCTAAGAGGGCTGCTCTGCGTGCCTTTGTAAAAAAAAGGTGCCGCTTCAAGGCAGGCTAATTTACTGCTAGATTAAGCCAATTTACGTTGGTTTGAATTCCTCTGTATCAGGGCAATGTACAGTATATTGCAGAGGGTGTTGGAGTGATCAGAACAGAGGAAGAGGAAGTCATGTCTTTTTTTATTGTTTTACTTTGAGTGGACTCAGGTTGGAACCAAAGCATTGTCTGACATGGTGTCTTGGTGAAACATGCTATTCAGACAGTGAATTGTAGCTGAATCGTCAGCTTTACACCCCCAGAGGACAGTGACTTCAGGTATCTGCATGCTAAGGAGACTGTAGGGTGTGTTTGTATGTACGTGTGTGCTGGAATCCTAGCCTTCGGTAAGTCTGTATGTCTCAAACTCTGTAAATGATGTCGTGGTTTTCACCACTCTTTTGCGTTCATGTCCCTAATAGTCACCTGTCTTCCCTAGCCATGGTTGGATGACATTACTCCTGCTCTGAATACCAGTTATTGTTTCAGCAGCTTATTTACTACCTTTTATACCAGTAAGATTGCTCTAGTTCTGTTTCCCTGAGTACCCTGCAATCAAATTGTCTGTAGCCATAAACCCATATTTGATATAACATTGCAGTGATGGGATGAAGTGTGTAAGACTGGAGTCTCCTCATGTGTATTCTAAAGGGGGTGTATCTCTTTGACTGCATAAATAAGCTGCTTTCTGTGTGATAGGATGCATGTGTAGCATACTGTATGCAGAGAAGAGAGTGTGGCCATGGTTACCAAGGTGCTGTTTTGTGACGCAGTGTTGAGGTATGACTCATTCTGTCATCGCAGCCTCCCCCCTTCACCTCCAAACAACCAGCCACTGTGATTGTCCCTTTGTCATGGGGACACGAAGAGGGACAGGGCTGGGATTATGAATGGTGGGGAGGGGGGGGTCATTATTTATGGGCACAGTTGTGTAGAAGGGATATAATTGGTTATGGTTGTTATTTGGGCTCTGTTCTAACTGTGGCTTCTCAGTCAGACAGAAGAGAGAGACACGTCTATTTCATCTTGCCAAGAGTATTTCAATGACAAACTCTGTCTTTAGAAAGAGTATTGTGTTTCTTTGAGAGAGAGAGAGAGAGAGAGAGAGAGAGAGAGAGAGAGCGAGAGAGAAGGAGTAGAGAAAGAGGTGGATAGAGAGAGGAGAGAAGAAAGGGTCAGACAGCAATGATGAGTGATTATTGAATGATCCCTGTGACAGTGATGCTGTTGTAGCAGGGACATCATTGGTCGCCTGCCAGAAGCCCTTAACCAATCAGTCAGTCCTGTGGCAGACCAGAGTGATGTTGGGGCTTGATTACAGAGAGGAGGAGGAGGAGGGGAGGAGTAAGGTGTGAGGGTTAAGAAGGTTAAACAAAACAAACAAACAAGAGGGGAGGGAACCGTGAGGAAATTACTAAAATGGTTTCAATCACTTCAATCACCTAAATTACCTTGAAAATGGCACATAACCATATTTGCAATGGCCTGTCGTAAGTCTCATCTCTATACCCCACACATACAATTATCTGTAAGGTCCCTCAGTCAAGCAGTGCATTTCAAACACAGATTCAACCACAAAGACCAGGGAGGTTTTACAGTGCCTCACAATGAAGGGAACCTATTGGTAGATGGGTATAAATAAAAAATAAACAGACATTGAATATCACTTTGAGCATGGTGAAGTTATTAATAACACCTTGGATGGTTTATCAATGCACTAACAAAAGGATTGGACCCGTTTTTTCAATTTTCGCATAAAATGACATATCCAAATCTAACTGCCTGTAGCTCAGGACCTAAAGCAAGGATATGCATACTCTTGACACCATTTGAAAGGAAACACTTTGAAGTTTCTGGAAATGTGAACTTAATGTAGGAGAATATAACACATTAGATCTGGTAAAAGATAATACAAAGAAAAAAACACCTACAATGTATTTTTTCCCCATCATCTTTGAAATGCAAGAGAAAGGCCAAAATGTAATATTACAGATGAGGTGCAATTTAGATTTTGGCCACTAAATGGCAGCATTGTAGGTGCCATGTTTTAGACTGATTCAATGAACCACTGCATTTCTGTTCAAAATGTTGTATCAAGACTGCCCAAATGTGCCTACTTGGTTTATTAATACATTTTCAAGTTCATAGCTGTAAGGGGTGCGTATCTGGTGGCAGGGAACTCAGACGCAGGAGAGCAGAACTTGATAATAGCCGGAGCAGTTTAATAGTAAAACCAACAGCATAAGAACAAAGTATGGGCACAATAAACCGACGCGCACCAGTAATACAAAATGTGCACAACCACTTACAATAAACAATACCACACAAAGACATGGGGGGAACAGAGGGTTAAATACACAACACATAATGAGGAAAATGAGAACCAGGTGTGTGGGAAAACGAGACAAAACAAATAGAAAATGAAAAATGGATCGACGATGGCTAGAAGACCCGAACAAGGAGAGGTATTGACTTCGGCAGAAGTCGTGACAGTACCCCCCCCCCCTTGACACGCGGCTCCAGCTGCACGTCGACACCAGCCTCGGGGACGACCCGGAGGGCGAGGCGCAGGGGGATCCGGACGGAGACGGTGGAACTCTCGCAGCATTGAAGGATCCAACACGTCCTCCACCGGAACCCAGCATCTCTCCTCTGGACCATACCCCTCCCAGTCCACGAGGCACTGAAGGCCCCTCGCCCGATGTCTCGAACTGAGTACGCCGGGGCCCCCTTGATGTCCAGAGGGGGTGGAGGAACCTCCCGCACCTCAGACTCCTTGGAGCGGGCCAGCCACCACCGGCCTGAGGAGAGACACATGGAACGAGGGGTTAATGTGGTAATTGGGGGGAAGCTGTAACCTGTAACAAACCTTGTTCATTTTCATCAGGACTTTAAATTGCCCCACAAACTGCAGACCCAGCTTCCGACAGGGCAGGCGGAGGGGCAGGTTTCGGGTCGAGAGCCAGACCTGGTCCCCCAATGCGAACACTGGGGCCTCACTGCGGTGACAGTCTGCGCCAACTTTCTGGCGCAGTGCAGCTCGCTGAAGGTGAACATGGACGGTGTCCCATGTTTCCTCTGCGCCCCGGAACCATCGTCCACCACAGGAGCCTCGGTCTGACTGATGCCAAGGAGCCAGAATCGTCTGATACCCCAATACACACTGGAAAGAGGAGAGGTTAGTGGAGGAGTGGCAGAGCGAGTTCTGGGCCATCTCTGCCCAGGGCACGAAAGCTGCCCACTCCCCCAGCCGGTCCTGGCAATAGGACCTCAGAAACCTACCCACATCCTGGTTAACTCTCTCCACCTGCCCGTTACTCTCGGGGTGAAAAACTGAGGTAAGGCTGATCGAGACCCCCAGACGTTCCATGAACGCCCTCCAGGCCCTCGAAGTGAACTGGGAACCCCGATCAGACACTATATCCTCAGGCACCCCGTAGTGCTGGAAGACGTGCGAAAACAAGGCCTCCGCAGTCTGTAGGGCCGTAGGGAGACCAGGCAGAGGAAGGAGACGGTAGGACTTAGAGAAACGATCCACAACAACCAGGATCATAGTGTTTCCCTATGATGGCTAGAATGCCGGCGACGTCGACCGCCAAACACCGCCCGAACAAGGAGAGGCATCGACTTCGGCAGAAGTCGTGACAAGAACTGTACACTTTCCTCAAACAATAGCATGGTATTCTTTCACTGCAATAGCTACTGTAAATTGGACAGTGCAGTTCGATTAACAAGAATTTAAGCTTTCTGTCCATGTCCTGGGAAATGTTCTTGTTACTTACATACTCATGCTAATCACATTAGCCTACATTAGCTCAACCGTTCCACGGGGTGGACACCAATCCCGTAGAGGTTAAATGACAGAGTGAAAAGAAGGTAGCCGAGAATACAAATATTCCGAAAGATGCATCCTGTTTGCAATAAGGTACTAAAGTAAAACTGCAATAAATGTGGCAAAGAAATGAACTTTATATCATGAATACAAAGTGTTATGTTTGGAGCAAATCCAACACAACACATCGCTCTTCATATTTTCAAGCATGGTGGTGGCAAGGCCTAGGGAATTAGAATAGAGCTTATGACAGGCAAAATCCGAAAGGTAAACCTGGTTCAGTCAGCTTCCCAACAGAAACTGGGAGACAAAGTCACCTTTCAGCAGGACAATAACCTAAAACACAAGGCCAAATATACACTGGAGTTTCTTACCAAGACGACATTGAATGTTCCTGAATGGCCTAGTTGTTGTTTAGACTTAATTCGGCTTGAAAATCTATGGCAAGACTTGAACATTTCTGTCTAGCAATGATCAACAGACAACTTGACAGAGCTTGAAGAATTTTAAAAAGAATAATGTGCAAATGTTTGCAAAGCTCTTACAGAAAGACTCAAAGCTGTAATTCTCAAAAAATGTAGCATTTCTAAAAACACGTTTTCACTTTGTCATTATGGGGTATTGTGTGTAGACGGGTGAGAAAAACACATCTATTTAATCCAGTTTTAATTCAGGCTGTAACTAACAAAATGTGGAATAAGTCAAGGGGTATGAATACTTTATGAAGGCACTATAGTTTTACTTTAACCTTCTTTGAAATCATGCGTTTCCCTCACCTTGCTCTATCCCAGATATGTGTGGTTTTACTCCTGTCTCGTCTCCCTTCGACAACTCATTACATTTGATTAAAAATAGATTGCTAGCTTTTAGGCATCACTGTTAAATCCAGACTAAACCAGGGCCTCCAGATATTCTTCCATAATTGTGCCATGATGATAATTGTTATGCTGTGAGATTCTTTCTCCGAGGCTAACGTTGGATAAGTGTGTCGTGTCTTTCATTTGAGTAGATTTGGGTTGGAAGAGGGACTTGGGAATGAATTCAAGGACATTTCCATCCTAATACGAAGTTGCCACAAACCCAGATCTCACAATGAAAAGACACAAGTTATCTTTCAAAAACAGGAAATGACTTATGTCAGGATACAGTACCCTTACATACACAGGCTTCATCCTTACTAGTCTATGCACCCTAGAATTAGACGACGTTGTTTCCTAAGGCCTCACCCACATTAAACAATCTCTTCAAAGGGGACAAGAGGAGCTACGGTCTAGTGAAATGAAACCAGGCCTAAGTCTGCTCTTACAGTAAGATCATTGATTTAATTTCCCACAGTGCTCTGCTGTGCTATTGCAGCCTGCTATATACAGTATAGCCACCTCAATATCAGGTCTGTATACAAGGAGCTCAAATGGAGATGTTCTCCTGTGTCTCGGTATCCCCTTTAATCAGAGTGGTGACACCAGAGAGCAGAGAGTGGAGGGTTTATAGGGAACTGTGTCAAGCATGTTATGTAAGAATGCAATACTCACTGAGTACATAGAGTACTCACAGAGTATTGAGCTCTTTGACGTGCCACTGTCAGCAGCAGGACGTTAGCCCTCTGGATGGGTGTGTGTACCATGGAGAGATCGGCTATGAAATTGTGTGTGCGTGTGTCTGTCTCGGTGTGTGTGTATGTGTGTGTGTTTGTGAGAGGAAGAGGTCAGTGGCTGTGTGTTGGAGGTACTGGGCTATGGCTGGAGGTAGGAGGTCGACTGCTAATTGTCTAATACATAGCCTCCTTTAGTTGTAAAGTATTCATATTCACCAGTTGACTCAACTACTGTGAGTCATCTTCACTGAGCCATGTGTGTGTGTGTGTGCGTGTGTTCATCTGATTATAACCTGTTGTTGACTGTTTGTTTATAAGCAGGTGTTGGCTTGTTGTGCTGCCTGTATTATATATATATATATTCTGAGTCAGCTGATATGAATCTCTATAAGTCTGGAACAGTATTGGTACAGGGCAACCCCAAACAGTTTCAGCTGGACTTTCACCTAATCAAAGAATTAGCCCAGCAGGAGAAGCTATCCCTTGAGAAAGCTACCCAAACCCCGAGCGGGTCAGACCAGACCTCTTCATTATATAACCCTACAGACTAGAGGTCTACCGATTATGAATTTTCAACACCGATACCGATTATTGGAGGACAAAAAAGCCGATAGAGGGGGGCTGAGTCTGATTTTTAAAACATTTTAAAAATATATATATATACATTTTTGTAATAATGACAATTGCAACAATACTGAATGAACAATGAACACTTTTATTTTAACTTAATATAATACATATGGGCTTTTGGATGGGTGTTCTTAAGGTGGTTCCACAGGTTGGTGGTATTTCTTGATTTAGCCGTTGCTGACCCCATGCTTACATCTTTATCACAAATAAGACACCTTGCTTTCCCTGGTGCCAATTCTATGTAATAGTCCCACGCTGGTGCTCTGCTTTTCTCTGCCATCTGTAAAACACACACACAGCTCTGAAGTGACAATGATATCAAAGAGTCTGCTTAGGAGACAAATACTCTCAACTGTTTGAATAAAAATAGAGTTTAAGTTACCTGTGAGGAATGTTGAAAACAAAAACTGTAATTTCTATATGCAGGAAATCCTATTTTAATAATGGACTTGGTAAGAATTGACTACCAAAGTGCGAGTCATAATTCCCATGACACCTTCTAGCAAAATTTGAAAAGCGGTTCCTTCATTCATTTATTCCATAGGATATTTTGAGATTCACTTCAAATAAGGTCTGTGTTACGTGTAGGCTTACACCACCTTGCCAATTTTATAACTGTGTAGATATCCATAGGACAAGGTAACTCTGATCAATATTGGCTAAATATAAGTGAAGATCATTTTTTTGTAGAGTGGATTTCTGAAAATATTTTGACAAACGTTACCTTATCCTAGTGAGATTTACACGGGTATAAAAACGCCGAGGCGGTTTAAGCCTGCACAAAACACAGACCTTATTTGAAGTATATCAAGACATTCCCTATGGAAGACATGAACGGTAAAATAACGAAGGAACCCCTTTCAAGTTCAGCCGCAAGTTATTACAGGAATTATAATGCGTCGACTATTTCTCTCTAAACCATATACCTTTGACTATTACGAGCCTGCTGCTGCCTACCAACCCTCAGTCAGACTGCTATATCAAATATCAAATCATAGACTTAACTATAATAAACACACAGAAATACGAGCCTTAGGTCAAATCCAGAAACTATCACCTCGAAAACAAAACGTTTATTCCGTTCCGTATTTTATCTGATGGGTAGCATCCATGAGTCTAAATATTCCTGTTACATTGCACAACCTTCAATGTTACGTCATAATTACGTAAAATTCTGGCAAATTAGTTCGCAATGAGCCAGGCCGCCCAAACTGTTGCAGATACCCTGACTCTGCGTGCAATGAACGCAAGTGACACAATTTCACCTGGTTAATATTGCCTGCTAACCTGGATTTCTTTTAGCTAAATATGCAGGTTTAAACATATATACTTGTGTATTGATTTTAAGAAAGGCATTGATGTTTATGGTTAAGTACACATTGGAGCAACGACAGTGATTGTTTTTTATAAGAAAAGTTTAATGCTAGCTTGAAATTAAGGATAAATTCACCCAGCTGGAGGTAAGGCAGGTGGAGCTGGAACCGCAGGTGATTACACTCCAGTCAGCACAGACCCAGACAACAGTCCAGCACAACAACACCCCCTTAACCAGACCCGGAGAGCTGGAGAGAGACATATCTGCACTCTGGACTGTAATGAGACAACATCTCCAGGAGAAGAAGCAGGAGCTGGAGAAGAACAGAGCACTGGAGAGGATCAGACTGGTGGAGGAGAGTGTGAGGGGGATGGCGTGTGACAGAGAACAACCCACTAGAGAGGTGGCCACCCCTGAGGAGAGCCAGCAGAACAGCCCACCTCAGCTTCCGACAAAAGTCTCGACACCACAGCAGAACAGTCCACCCCTGACCTCAGCGTCGAAATCACAGCAGGACAGACAAATGAAGAACCCCAAGCCCCCCCGTCAGCCACCCTGATAGCCCTCCTGACAACACGCCCACACCCACTGAGAACATACACAAGACGCAGATTGTTCTCCTTATGGAAAATACAAATACAGTGTGTCTAAACTCTGGAGTCCAAACACCCAGCGCGCCCTAGACCTTCTGTCTGAAGACCAACTAGGATCACCCAGCCACATAATAAAACACACAGGCACAAATGACCTGAGAGCCCAGTAGGAAAGGGTGGCCACAGCACTCAAGGGAGTGATTGAAAAAGCTTATTCTACTTTCCCCAATGCACAAGTGGTTATCTCCACTCTGCTACCATGAAAAGACTTCCAACCTGCTACCATACAGCGGGTAAATGCAAGTATTTCCAATGACTGTGCCTCAAAACCAAATGTTTTCCTGGCCCACCACTCCACCCTGGACTTGAACAGCTTCTATGACCAGGTCCACCTATACAAGGCAGCTGTGCCCACCTTTGCCCGGACCCTAAAGGACATCGCTCTTAAACGCAGCCCCAACACCTCACACAGGAGCATCAGATCAATAGACACCACGCCCAGACCAGCAAGACACTTTCCCAGACCAACACCCCCCCAAGTCAACCATGCCCACACCCCATGTAGGCCCCCTCAGATCAGACCTATACCCCTCCTGCCCACCCCATGGCCCCCACTCCCGCAAAGAGGGCCTAAACATGGAAGTCACACATACGCCCAGGCCGTGAGTGGGTAAACAGGCCCAACCCCCACTCTTACACTAGCCGAAGCCAATGGCATGTACCAGATGCTCAGCAGGCTCTGCTCACACTTACTGGCCTGATGCCAAACCACACAACCAACAACATTGGACACTTAATGGGACACAAAGCCTTCACTATCTCATCCTGGAATATCCAAGGCCTGAGGTCATCTGCCATCAATCAGAAATACAGACATTATCATCCTACAAGAAACATGGTATAGAGAAGACGGACCCACTGGCTCTGCTAATTTGATATAGAGCAGACCTAACTCACTCTATTAAATTAATCAAAACAGGAATATTTTACATTTGGCTAGAAATTCAAAAGGAAATATCAAGGCACAAGGCGAGACCCAAATGCAGACACAGGAGACAGATGGTTGGAGTCTTACAATGTTTATTAATCCAAAGGGGTAGGCAAGAGAATGGTCGTGGACAGGCAAAAAGGTCAATACCAGATCATAGTCCAGGAGGTACAGAGTGGCAGACAGGCTCGTGGTCAAGGCAGGCAGAATGGTCAGGCGGGCAGGTACAGAGTCCAGAAACAGGCAAGGGTCAAAACCGGGAGGACTAGAAAAAGGAGAATTGGCAAAAGCAGGAGAACGGGAAAAACATTGGTTGACTTGGAAACATACAAGACGAACTGGCACAGAGAGACAGGAAACACAGGGATAAATACACTGGGGAAAACAAGCGACACCTGGAGGGGGTGGAGACAATAACGAGGACAGGTGAAACAGATCAGGGTGTGACAGGAAATGATCTTAACAGAGAAAAACCTCCTGTATGCTATCTTTATTTTACCTTTTATTTAACTAGGCAAGTCAGTTAAGACACATTCTTATTTTCAATCATGGCCTAGGAACAGTGGGGTTAACTGCCTTATTCATTGGCAGAACTACAGATTTTTACCTTGTCAGTTCGGGGATTCGATCTTGCAACCTTTCAGTTACTAGTCCAACGCGCTAACGACAAGGCTACCCTGCCACCCCTATATCTATCTATATTCCCCCACTAGAATCTCCATACTTTAATGAAGACAGCTTCTCCATCCTGGAGGGGGAAATCAATCATTTCCAGGCCCAGGGACATGTACTAGTCTGTGATGACCTAAATGACAGAACTGGACCAGAACCTGACACCCTCAGCACACATGGGGACAAACACCTGCCTGGAGGTGACAGCATTCCCTCCCCCATGTGCCCCCCTGGGCACAACTATGATAACATAACCAACAAAAACAGGTCACAACTCCTGCATCTCTGTCGCACGCTGGGTATGTACATAGTCAATGGTAGCCTTCGAGGGGACTCCTATGGTAGATACACCTATAGCTCATCTCTTGGCAGTAGTACTGAAGACTACTTTATTATTGACCTCTACCCAGAATCTCTCAGAGCATTCACAGTCAGCCCACTGACACCACTATCAGATCACAGCAAAATCACAGTCTACTTGAACAGAGCAATACTCAATCATGAGGCATCAAAGCCAAAGGAACTGATTAATATTAAGAAATGCTACAGATGGAAGGAATATTGTGTGGAAACCTACCAAAAAAGCAATTAGACAACAAATTCAATCCCTTTTAGACAACTTCCTGGACAAAACATTCCACTGTAATAGCGAATGTGTAAACTTGTCAGTAGAAAATCTAAATGGTATATTTGACCTTTCAACTTCCCTATCAAATAAAAAAAATTACAAACAGATGTAACGGCTGTCTTGGGTGGAAGAAGGAGAGGACCAAAGCGCAGCATGGTTAGTGTTCATCTTTTTAATAAACTGAACACTTCAAAAATACAAAACGACAACCAAAACAGTTCTATCTGGTGCAGACACACAAAGACTGGAAATAACCACCCACAAAACACAAAGGAAAACAGGCTACCTAAATATGGTTCTCAATCAGGGACAACGATAGACAGCTGCCTCTGATTGAGAACCATATCAGGCCAAACACAGAAATAGAAAATATAGAAAAACAAACAAAGACTGCCCACCCCAACTCACTCCCTGACCATACTAAATAAAGACAAAACAAAGGAATAAAGGTCAGAACGTGACAACAGAAAACTGAAGAAAATGAACAACAATGACAAATGGTTTGATGAAGAATGCAAAAAACCTAAGAAAGAAATTGAGGAACCTGTCCAACCAAAAAGGTATTGACCCAGAAAGCCTGATTCTGTGCCTTCACTATTGTGAATCCCTAAAACAATACAGAAATACACTACGGAAAAAGAAGGAACAGCACATCAGAAATCATCTCAATGTGAATCACATATTCACCCTGCACAGGCTAATTGACAAACAAACAAACAAACAAAACAAAACAAAAGCAAAGCCTTCTCATGCTTTGTTGATTTAAAAAAAAGCCTTTGATTCAATTTGGCATGAATGTCTGCTATATAAATTAATGGAGAGTGGTGTTGGGGGAAAAACACATGACATTATAAAATCCATGTACACAAACATTATGTACACAAATTAAAATTGGCAAAAAACACACATTTCCTCCCACAGGGACGTGGGGTGAGACAGGAATGCAGCTTAAGCCCCACACTCCTCAACATATACATTAACGGATTGGCGAGGGCACTAGAACAGTCTGCAGCACCCGGCCTCACCCTACTAGAATCTGAAGTCAAATGTCTACTCTTTGCTGATGATCTGGTGCTTCTGTCACCAACCAAGGAGGGCCTACAGCAGCAACTAGATCTTCTGCACAGATTCTGTCAGACCTGGGCCCTGACAGTAAATCTTAGTAAGACCAAAAAAATGGTGTTCCAAAAAAGGTCCAGTCGCCAGGACCACAAATACAAATTCCATCTAGACACCGTTGCCCTAGAGCACACAAAAAAACCATGCATACCTTGGCCTAAACATCAGCGCCACAGGTAACTTCCACAAAGCTGTGAACGATCTGAGAGACAAGGCAGGAAGGGCCTTATATGCTTTCAAAAGGAACATAAAATTCGACTTACCAATTAGGATCTGGCAAAAAAAAAATCTTGAATCAGTTACAATGAGGGAAAAAAGTATTTGATCCCCTGCTGAATTTGAACGTTTGCCCACTGACAAAGAAATTATCCATCTATAATTTTAATGGTAGGTTTATTTGAACAGTGAGAGACAGAATAACAACAAAAAATGTTATAAATTGATTAGCAGTTTAATGAGGAAAATAAGTATTTGACCCCTCTGCAAAACATGACTTAGTACTTGGTGGCAAAACCCTTGTTGGCAACCACAGAGGTCAGACGTTTCTTGTAGTTGGCCACCAGGTTTGCACACATCTCAGGAGGGATTTTGTCCCACTCCTCTTTGCAGCTCTTCTCCAAGTCATTAAGGTTGAGGCTGACGTTTGGCAACTCGAACCTTCAGCTCCCTCCACAGATTTTCTATGGGATTAAGGTCTGGAGACTGGCTAGGCCACTCCAGGACCTTAATGTGCTTCTTCATGAGCTACTCCTTTATTGCCTTGGCCGTGTGTTTTGGGTCATTTTCATGCTGGAATACCCATCCATGACCCATTTTCAATGCCCTGGCTGAGGGAAGGAGGTTCTCACCCAAGATTTGATGGTACATGGCCCCGTCCATCGTCCAGATGTTCATTGGCAAACTGCAGACGGGCATGTATATGTGCTTTCTTGAGCAGGCGGACATTGCGGGCGCTGCAGCATTTCAGTCCTTCATGGTGTAGTGTGTTACCAATTGTTTTTTTGGTGACTATGGTCCCAGCTGCCTTGAGATCATTGACAAGATCCTCCCGTGTAGTTCTGGGCTGATTCCTCACCGTTCTCATGATCATTGCAACTCCACGAGGTGAGATCTTGCATGGAGCCCCAGGCCGAGGGAGATTGACAGTTATTTTGTGTTTCTTCCATTTGCGAATAATCACACCAACTGTTGTCAACTTCTCAACAAGCTGCTTGGCAATGGTCTTGTAGCCCATTCCAGCCTTGTGTAGGTCTACAATCTTGTCCCTGACATCCTTGGAGAGCTCTTTGGTCTTGGCCATGGTGGAGAATTTGGACTCTGATTGATTGATTGCTTCTGTGGACAGGTGTCTTTTATACAGGTAACAAACTGAGATTAGGAGCACTCCCTTTAAGAGTGTGCTCCTAATCTCAGCTCGTTACCTGTATAAAAGACACCTGGGAGCCAGAAATATTTCTGATTGAGAGGGGGTCAAATACTTATTTCCCTCATTAAAATGCAAATAAATTTATAACATTTTTGACATGCCTTTTTCTGGATTATTGTTGTTGTTATTTTGTCTCTCACTGTTCAAATAAACCTACCATTAAAATGATAGACTGATCATTTCTTTGTCAGTGGGCAAACGTACAAAATCAGCAGGGGATCAAATACTTTTTTCCCTCACTGTATAGAACACTTTGCCCTTTATGGTTGTGAGGTCTGGGGTCTGCTCACCAACCAATAATTCACAAAATGGGACAAACACCAAATTGAGACTCTGCATGCAGAATTCTGCAAAAATATCCTCCATGTACAACGTAGAACACCAAATAATGTATGAAGATCAGAATTAGGCCGATACCCGCTAATTATCAAAATCCAGAAAAGAGACGTTAAATTCTACAACCACCTAAAAGGAAGCGATTTCCAAACCTTCCATAACAAAGCCATCACCTACAGAGAGAAGACAGACTACAATATGTGCACACAGCCCACAAAATGAGGTGGAAACTGAGCTGCACTTTCTAACCTCCTGCCAAATGTATGACTGTATTCGAGATACATATTTCCCACAGATTCACAAAGAATTCGAAAAACAAACCCGATTTTGATAAACTCCCATACCTACTGGGTGAAATACCAGTGTGCCATCACAGCATCAAGATTTGTGACCTGTTGCCACAAGAAAAGGGCAACTAGTGAAGAACAAACACCATTGTAAATACAATCTATATGTTTATTTATTTTCCCTTTTGTACTTTAACGATTTGCACATTGTTACAACACTGTATATACACATAATATGACATTTGAAATGTCTTTATTCTTTTGGAACTTCTGTGAGTGTAATGTTTACTGTTCATTTTTTTATAGTTAATTTCTCTTTTGTTTATTATCTACTTCACTTGCTTTGGCAATATGTTTCCCATGCCAATAAAGCCCCTTGAATGTAATGTAATTGAGAGGAAGTGTGTGAGAGGATGAGAACGGGATATAGAAATATATATAGAAACAGCACCTGTCAGCCATGATGTACAGTTGAAGTCAGAAGTTTACATACACTTAGGTTGGAGTCATTAAAACTCGTTTTTTCAACCACTCCACAGATTTCTTGTTTAATAACAAACTATCATTTTGGCAAGTCGGTAAAAACATCTACTTTCTGCATGACAAGTAATTTTTCCAACAATTGTTTACAGACAGATTATTTCACTTATAATCCACTGTATCACAATTCCAGTGGGTCAGAAGTTTATATACACTAAGTTGACTGTGCTTTTAAACAGCTTGGAAAATTCCAGAAAATTATGTCATGGCTTCAGAAGCTTCCGATAGGCTAATTGACATAATTTGAGTCAATTAGAGGTGTACCTGTGGATGTATTTCAAGGCCTACCTTCAAACTCAGTGCCTCTTTGCCTGACATCATGGGAAAATCAAAAGAAATCAGCGAAGACCTCAGAAGAAAATTGTAGACCTCCACAAGTCTGGTTCATCCTTGGGAGCAATTTCCAAAAGCCTGAAGGGACCATGTTCATCTGTACAAACAATAGTATGCAAGTATAAACACCACGGGACCTTCAGGCTGAGGAAGGAGACACTCTCAGGAAGGAGACACGTTCTGTCTGAGAGAGACTGTTTGTTCCTTACTCAAATACCTGTATCCCATTATAATCCCATTATAAACATCCCAACAGTAAAAACCACCCCCAACCTCTCACACAGACATTCCAACATTAAAGGCATTAACCTGGTGCACACAGAAAACACATGAATCACAGTTTCTTTCATTTTACAGAAAATACACCCCTGCCTGATTCCTGGTTCAACCCGTGCCAACCAGCTGTTAATGGCCAGGGCTCCATGAAGAACCCTCCACTGGAGGTCCCTGACCTCTTTGGTACTGGGGGTTTGTAGAGCCCCCTCCACCTAAAACCCACCATACTCTCCGCCCCACATACCCCCTGCCACTGATGTGCCTTCACTCCTGTTAGGCTTCTAATGTTCCTAACCTTAAAGCAGAGGCTGTAGAGGGCTTTACCTCCCACATCCTCAAACTCCCCCAGGCTCGGAGTGTTAAAATCTAACAAGTCCTCCAGACCCTCTTGCCAGTCTCCAGTCTCTGCCTCACCTGCAGTGGCGGAAACATTGGTGGCCCCTCTCCATTTGGCCGCTCAAACATCCCTCTTACCGGCTCAGACAGTGCCTCCTGGACCTCCTCCAGGAATCTCTCCAGCAGCCTAAGAGATGTTATTCCTGTTTATTGTGCCAAGACTTCCGGGGTTTTCCACCCCTCCTCTCCCAGCAGTCTCAGGTCACCCAGCCTTTGTGAACCCCCTGCCATCAGTTGCCTCTGCAGGGTGGCCGACTGAACCGATCTCAAAGGGATGGCTGGGTTGTGCTCCACACCCCCTTCTCATATGGGCCTTAGCAGCTGCCAGGCCCTCAGCATTGCAGAGTAAAAATCTGAGAGACCTTCTGTACTCAGCCTCTCCAGCTTCATGAGGAACAGCTGCCGGTCCAACCCTTATCCGCCAGCTCTCCTCAGCAGCGCGCATGCTGGCTCCCTCCAGCCAACATCAGCATGGTACAGCAGTCTCTGCACCGCCTTTAGCCGGAAAGCAGCCATCCTGCTCTCCAGTTCCACCAGGCCCTGTCCTCCTTCACCAGGCTCTGTCCTCCTTCATGTACAACACTGCTGCCTTCAGCCAGTGATGGCCCGAGCAGAAGAAATCCACCAGCTTGCGTTGCAGGTCTGCGGATTGAGGACAGCCAGTTTATGCCACAGGGAAGATGCCACCAGGTTGTTAATGATCAGCACCCTCCCTCTATATGACACTTGGGACATGAGCCACCTCCACCTGGCCAGTCTTGACACCATTGCCTGTGACAGCCCCTCCCAGTTCTTCCTTACCCACTTCTCCGAGCCCAGGTACACCCTCAATACATTAAGCCCTTCACAACCCCACTGCAAATCCCCTGGAAGCAGAGTAGGAGCCCCATCCCCCCCATGCCCCACATAACAGAGCTTTGCTCTTGCCCCAGTTTACCTTAGCTGATGAAGCTCCCTCGTACACCTTCAGACTGGTCTCTAGTGCCTGCATATCCTGATCATCCCTGACCATCACAGAAACATAATCTGCATATGCTGACACTGTTATGCCTGTCACCACATCCATTCCTGTCCAGCACACTCCCTGCAGTCTCCTGCGTAGCAGTCCTATAAAAGGCTCAATGGCTAGTGTGTATAACTGCCCCGATAGAGGGCATCCTTGTCTAATGCCCGTCTCACCCAGACTGGCCTACTGAGACCCCCTCCCATCTTGACCATACATGACGCCCCAGCATACAACAGCTTCACACATGTCAAAACACTCTTCCCAAACCCAAACACAGACATCACATTGTGGACCATACCCATACTCATGGTCCACTCTATCAAAAGCCTTCTCTTGATCTAAAGAGACCAGTCCAAAGTTCACATTAGAACCTCTCGACAAGTCCAACATGTCCCTAATTAAGAATAAGTTGTCCGTGATTGAGCGTCCCGGTACACAATATGTTTGGTCCTTATGTACTATCGAGTCCAAATGGGACTTCAGTCTGTTAGAGAGGACTTTGGCAAATATCTTGTAGTCCACACAGAGTGATGCCACAGGCCTCCAGTTCTTAAGTTCACACAAGTCCCCCCTTTTTGGGTGGGAGAGTCAGAGCCGCCCGACGCATTCACGCAACACGCAACAAAAATCCTGTCCAATTATTCCCCAGAATATTTTATAAAACTCCACTGGGAGTCCATCGACCCCCAGTGCACGACCGGGGGACATCTAGGTTACGGCTTCTTCCAGTTCATGGGACAACAGAGGATTGTCCATTTCATCCCTCTGTGCCAGAGAGAGCTTAGGGAGTACTGCGAACAAGACTTGAGCACACATAGGATCACACACTTCTGCCCTATACAATTCAGTATAAAACTCCACAGTCCGCTCCAGCATCTCAACCACCACAGAGGTCACCCGCCCATCAGACAGCCGTAGACAATGCATGCCCTTGGCTTCACTTTGGTATTTCCAAAACAAAGAAGAGGAGCTGGGAGCATCCATCTCCTTGAGCATGGAGAACCTAGCTCTTACAAGTGCTCCCTATGCTTTAACCTGGAAAAAACTGCCCAGGTCCCTATGTAATTTGGCTAAGTTAGCCTGGAGGCCTACATTGCCTTGCCCCACCATCTCTACCTCTATCTCACTAATATAACGCTCTAGTTCCCCCATTACTCTCCTAGCCTCTGAGGATGAGAGAGCTGTGTACTGTTGACAGAAAAGCCGAATTTGGACTTTCCCCACATCTCACCATTGACTCAGAGACTCATACTCCTCTCTTCGCTGCCCCCACCTTTCCCAAAAGTTCTGGAAACCTGAACAAAAAGTGGCATCTTGTAGGAGCTTTACATTGAACTTCAAATAAGATGCCTGCTGGGGCCCTGATGAAATAGACAGCTGAGCCATGGTTATGTGATGATCCGAAAACCCCACCGGGAGAATGGTAGCTCCCAGCAGCCTATTGCTCCGATTCCTAGACACATATAACCGATCAAGTCGGGCTGCACTCACCCTAGCCCCAAAAACCTTCACCCTGTCTTGTGTTTGGATGTTTAGTTCTCCAAACATCCACTAGGTCGAACTGATTAATGACATCCCTTAACACTCCCACTGACACTGAATGAGGCTCTTCCCCATTTCTGTCTTTCATAAAATCCATTGTACAGTTCCTGCCCCCTCCGACCACCAGCGTCTCCTCAGGCGCCACCTGTGAGAGTTCCTGTCTAAGGCTCCCAAATAGAACCCATCTTTCTCTCCCTGTGTTAGGCGCATACACATTTATAAAGACAAAACCCATGTTGTTCATTTCTGCTTTAACAACAAGCAGTCTACCTTTACACACCTCCTTTGAGGAGCAACGTTTTACAGACAGCCCTGGTGCAAAAAGGACTGTCTCTCCTGCACTAGGATTTGTCCCATGGCTCAACACACTTGCCCCTTTCCACCAGAGCCCCCAATCGACTTCATTCAACACATCACTATGTGTCTCCTGCAGAAACAACACCTGTACTTTTTTTTGTTTTACATATTCACCCAACACACTCCTCTTTCCCGCATCTATGGCGCCATTTATATTGAGCGATCCTACCCGAAGAGTCTCCATAAGAAGTGGGAGAAAAGCCAGCAGAAAAAGAGACCAATAGCAAAGCTCAAAAAGCCCCAGTGTCAGAAAGAAAATATACATCTAAACAGTGTCTGAATGTAAACCTTTACGCACTGTTGTGACCCACTTCCTCAACCTAAACCGTTTCCTGGGTGAGAGGACACCAAGCCCCTCATTTTTCATAGCATGTTGTACTGATCTTACAAACTTTCTATGATCAGAAAAAAAAGCCTCAAGATGAACTTTTTTCCCCCTTAGTCTCATTCAGGAACCTTGTCAATTCTCTTAACGTGTACTTAGACCCCTCTGCTTGACTGGCTGTCAGCTCCGGGCCCATTGAAGAGGAGTCTGAAAAAAATAACTCCTCATCCTCTTCCTCAGACTCACTTTCTTCCTCATCTCCATCTCCCACCAAAACCACCTGCCCTTTCTCTCTGATTAGGGCATCACCCACAGCAACAGGCAAAATTTCCATTGTGCCTTTGTCCACACCCTTTTTCCTTTTCCGCTTGACACCCCCCCCCCAATCTCTTCCACTTCCCCACTATACTCTCCTCATCCACTAGAATAACCTGACTAGACCCAGCATCATCCACACCATCCTCCATAGCATGACTAGGCCCAGCCTCAGCTTCCCCACCATCTCTAGCCTGACTAGACCCAGCCTCCATTACCCCACCATCTCTAGCCTGACTAGACCCAGACCCCGCTACACCACCATCCATAGCCTGACTAGACCCAGCCTCAGCTACTCCACCATCTCTAGCCTGACTAGACCCAGCCTCAGCTACCCCACCATCTCTAGCCTGACTAGACCCAGACCCCGCTACACCACCATCCATAGCCTGACTAGACCCAGCCCCCGCTACACCACCATCTCTAGCCTGACTAGGCCCAGCCTCATCTACACCACCATCTCTAGCCTGACTAGGCCAAGCCTCATCTACACCACCATCTCTAGCCTGACTAGGCCCAGCCTCATCTACACCACCTTCCCTGGCATGACTAGGGCCCAGCTTCTGCTGTCTGCATCTCCTTACCCCCTGCACTTTGACCTCGATTTCCCCCACTGGCGCTTGTACCCTCACCTTGTCTGCGGGCTTTACATGGGCACGCAAAGCTCTTATGCCCCAAATCCCCACACTCAAAACACCGTAGACTATCTGTGCTGGCAAACCTTGCATAGAGCCCCTCCCCATGCCTCACTTTAAAATGCACATTTAGTTGTTGCTCATTGTTGTTCAGAAACATAAACACTTTCCTCCGGAATGAAACAACGTGCTTAACGGCATCTGCCTGAAAACCTGCTGACACGAAAACCGCTAGTAAACTTACCAAAACAACTCAGCTCTTTCCTGATTTGGTCATCCGTAATAAACGGAGGCAAATTTGCAACTACCACTCTTGTCCATGGGGTAGAGAGAGGTGAAATTGACACCAACACATCCCTTACAAATATTCCGCAAGCAATTAGCCTACCAACCAAATTAGCCCTTTTCATGAAGACAACCACAGCTTTGTTCATTCTAGAAGCAGAATGTATAAATTCAGCTCCTACCTGTTCACCGACCGCGAGCAGAACGTCCTCCACCTTAACTCCATTCTCAGGAACACAAATCAAATCAAATCATCAAATCAAATTTTATTTGTCACATACACATGGTTAGCAGATGTTAATGCGAGTGTAGCGAAATGCTTGTGCTTCTAGTTCCGACAATGCAGTAATAACAGCAAGTAATCTAACTAACAATTCCAAAAAAACTACTGTCTTATACACAGTGTAAGGGGATAAAGAATATGTACATAAGGATATATGAATGAGTGATGGTACAGAGCAGCATAGGCAAGATACAGTAGATGATATCGAGTACAGTATATACATATGAGATAAGTATGTAAACCAAGTGGCATAGTTAAAGTGGCTAGTGATACATGTATTACATAAGGATGCAGTCGATGATATAGAGTACAGTATCAACGTATGCATATGAGATGAACAATGTAGGGTAAGTAACATTATATAAGGTAGCATTGTTTAAAGTGGCTAGTGATATATTTACATAATTTCCCATCAATTCCCATGATTAAAGTGGCTGGAGTAGAGTCAGTGTCATTGACAGTGTGTTGGCAGTAGCCACTCAATGTTAGTGGTGGCTGTTTAACAGTCTGATGGCCTTGAGATAGAAGCTGTTTTTCAGTCTCTCGGTCCCAGCTTTGATGCACCTGTACTGACCTCGCCTTCTGGATGACAGCGGGGTGAACAGGCAGTGGCTCGGGTGGTTGATGTCCTTGATGATCTTTATGGCCTTCCTGTAGCATCGGGTGGTGTAGGTGTCCTGGAGGGCAGGTAGTTTGCCCCCGGTGATGCGTTGTGCAGACCTCACTACCCTCTGGAGAGCCTTACGGTTGAGGGCGGTGCAATACCAGGCGGTGATACAGCCCGCCAGGATGCTCTCGTTTGTGCATCTGTAGAAGTTTGTGAGTGCTTTTGGTGACAAGCCGAATTTCTTCAGCCTCCTGAGGTTGAAGAGGCGCTGCTGCGCCTTCCTCACGATGCTGTCTGTGTGAGTGGACCAATTCAGTTTGTCTGTGATGTGTATGCCGAGGAACTTAAAACTTGCTACCCTCTCCACTACTGTTCCATCGATGTGGATGGGGGGTGTTCCCTCTGCTGTTTCCTGAAGTCCACAATCATCTCCTTAGTTTTGTTGACGTTGAGTGTGAGGTTATTTTCCTGACACCACACTCCGAGGGCCCTCACCTCCTCCCTGTAGGCCGTCTCGTCGTTGTTGGTAATCAAGCCTACCACTGTTGTGTCGTCCGCAAACTTGATGATTGAGTTGGAGGCGTGCATGGCCACGCAGTCGTGGGTGAACAGGGAGTACAGGAGGGGCTCAGAACGCACCCTTGTGGGGCCCCAGTGTTGAGGATCAGCGGGGAGGAGATGTTGTTGCCTACCCTCACCACCTGGGGGCGGCCCGTCAGGAAGTCCAGTACCCAGTTGCACAGGGCGGGGTCGAGACCCAGGGTCTCGAGCTTGATGACGAGCTTGGAGGGTACTATGGTGTTGAATGCCGAGCTGTAGTCGATGAACAGCATTCTCACATAGGTATTCCTCTTGTCCAGATGGGTTAGGGCAGTGTGCAGTGTGGTTGAGATTGCATCGTCTGTGGACCTATTTGGGCGGTAAGCAAATTGGAGTGGGTCAAGGGTGTCAACACACCTGAATCCATGCCGTATCGACAGCGTCTCCTCCGCGCTAGGCTGAGAAGCCATCGCGCACACCACACCTTCCAAACCCCAGGAAAGTTACTCTGTCCTCTTCCACCCTAACTTTGAAAAAACTGTGGATACCGCTAAAACAAATATTGCATTAACCCTCCACCATAGAAAAATAAAATTGAAAGAAAAGACCAAGAAAATAAGCAAGTTAGTTAGGACGGAGCCCTCCACACCAAACACTCAAACTCCAAAAAACTCCCAGCATGCACTGCAAGAGAGAGAGAGAGAGAAAGTGAGAGTGTCTTGCTCTCTCTCTCTGACTCTGTCTCTGTCTCTCTCTGACTCTCTCTCTCGCACTCTGAGTTTTTGTCCTTGTGATTTCTATCATATCTTTAACATGGAAAGCAGTCTACCTCAAATATTGCATAAGCAATGACTCAAGTGTATCAAAAGATAAATATTCCTTCTTCGCCTGACTCAGCATTATTTTAGATGATTCTAAAGAGACACATATAGCTCCATAGAGTGTATTGAGTGTTTTGAGTTCCTCTGAGTTTCTCTGACTGTTCCACTGTTTTCCCACTAGATGGCTCTGTAGAACAGGTAACACTACTTGAATAGTTGCTCAGCAGTCTTCTGCTTGGTCTGATGACAGCAATCTCAGGTGGTGGACTGTATGGGCAAGAACGAGTGTGTGTGGGAAGTCTTTGGGGGGTCTCTGTGGACACCAGGTGAAGATCATACCGGGGGGCAGCAGGTGGAGTGGGAGCTGGGGGTCAGGGGGTTGGGGTAAGAGACTCAAAGCCTAGACAAGCAATGAGGTAGGGGGTTGAACCACAGCTGCCTCAGCTTGCAAACACCAGGAGGTATAATATGAAGAGCGGTCAATGTGTTAAGAAATACTGCTACTACTTTGTAGGCCAATGCAGACCTCTGTATGAAAGGAGTTTGCAAACTAAGCTGTTTACCGAGGTAGTAATTCTCTCTCTCTCACACACTATCTATCTTTATCTCTCCTTTCCCCCATCCCTCTCTCTCTAGATGACATATGTGACCTGAAGGTGGAGAGGCCTGGCATTGTGGACATGCTGACGGCCAAAGAGAGGGAGACCCTGGAGGAGAACGATGAGAAGGAGGAGAAAGAGAAGGAGGTAGAGGTGGGGAATGGAGAGAAGGGCCAGCAGGAGGACCAGGGAGAGGAGAAGGAGGTGAAAGTGGAGGAGGAGGAGGTGGAAGGAGTAATGTTAGAGGAGGACGACTTGGAGGAGTTGAAGTCCCAGGTGTTGCAGCTGGTGTTGGAGCTGGAGGAGGCCAGGGAGGTGTCTCAACAACATGAAGAGAGCTTCATGGAGATCCAGGGTGAATTGCTGTTTGTGAGAGTGAGTGTGTGAGTGAAGAGTTTGTGTCTGAGTGTGACTGTATTTGGGTTAGTGTGTGGAATTGTGTGTGTCTGAGTGAGTGAGTGTGAGTGTATGTGCCTGTGTGTGTGACAGCTGTAGCCATGATCGCATGCTGGGTGTTTAGTTCATTGTGACATCACGGCTGGGTTGTGAGAGGGTTGGGAGGTCCTATTGCTCAGCTGTCATGGTTCTTGTGCCAGTTGTCCCTGCCCCCAACTCCCCCATGGTCCATTCTGCTGACTCACATGCATACTCACTTTGTTCCTCCTCTCTTCCCCCTTTCTCTCCCTCCTCTTGTTCTTTTCCTCCTCTCATATCCCCCCATTCTCTTCCTCCCCTCGCTCCTTCTTTCCTCTGTCTCAGGTCTGTTGGAAGATGAGCGTCTGGCTAGTGCTCACCAGGCAGAGAGCTTTACCAGACAGATCCAGAGACTGCAAGGTAGACACGCACGCAAGCGTGTATGCACACACACAGACATGCACACAAGCGCACACACCCTTATACACAACCTCTCCTCTCTCCACTTCTGATAAATGAGCACAGCACCATTATCTTCCCCTACTGTCTCATGAATTAGTGTATTGGCTGAGGAAAAGTTAACATTAAACATAACTTTTATAGATGAACATTTTTAAATGATCCCCCCACTCCTTCGTCTCCTAGTAGGGTCTCATGATAGTGGAGAGAGGACAACTTTAAGACATACATGGATTGGACACAATATCCTTCTCTGCCTATTTGTACTGTCCCCATCACTTGACAATGCTATAGGGTTTAAACAAAAGTTTTATAATAAATTGTTCCAAGTAGAGTCAATATTAAAAGCGCTATAGGGTTCCAATACACATAGCTGAATCTGACACTATATCTATTCTCTTATGACTTAGTCCCACCATAGTTATATGGTCTAATGGTCTAGTGCCAATTACCAATCTTAGACTGTATTCACAGAATGTGTCTGCTTGGGAAGATGTCTGGTATAGCTCCATGATTGGCTGGAATCTCAATGGTGCTCAACCTCAGGAGACTTGGTGGCCATCGTATGAATGATGTCACGTGACCAGAGAGACACCAGACCATAGAAATCCATATATTACTACTCTGTTCTATTTCATTCTGTGCACCAGACATCATTAGTTACAGGAAGGACAGTGGCTCCAGACGACATAGAGGCCTTGTCATGATGTCACTACCTTAGGAGAAGATGCTCAGTCCCCAGGCTCAGCATTTGGATAAACATGGGGTTATGTAGGTGACTGAGTGTAAGGGTGCGTGGGGGGGGGAGAGGGAGCACAGCACTCCCCCCCTTGCAGTGACACTCACCACATGACTCCTATTGGAATGCAGACTGGGGGTGGGGTGGGTGGGGGCAGGCTGAGGTAGGGGTAGTTTGTCTTAGCTCATTTGGCTTTGTTATTCTGCTGTTGTACACACACGACGCCAGTGTTTCCCATCTACAGTGAGGGAGAAGGAGAGAGAGAGGGAGAGAACTCTCCGTACATGGTGCGCTCCACGTAACGGCAACCCCAAGGCAGAATGCCATGTGACGTCAGAGAGAGGCCATGTGATTGGCTGAATTACTGTAAACATTAAGGCAGAAGGGGATTGATGTTCCCGTAAGCAAAGTTCTCAAGAGGAGAATGTGAACGTATTGTACAACCGTGTGAGTGCTCAAGAATTGCCCTCTTGCTCTGGTGAGCCCAGACGCCTTTTGTCCCTAACCCAGGACAAGCCTATGTCCAGTACAATACTATACTGTACCTCACACTATAACTAAGTAAGTAAGTAGCTTTGTCTGAGCCAGAACTGCCCAGACTGTACATCTTCGTAATGTTGTGGTCCAAGAAGTAATCTAGGTGTGTGGTTCCTCTGTGCAGTGTGTGGTAAGAGAGCTGGTCTGCAGACACTGCCATATAGCCATGGCCTCTTGAGCTCTGGCCATGTCTTTGTAAACACATCAGTCTCTCTTCACTTTAAAAGTAAAGTGTGTGTGTGTGTGTGATTAATGAGGAGAGGTGAGGCGACAGGGGTTCTACTTTAGAGCTAGAAAGCCCAGACCAGAGCTAATGCCCTTGTCCCTCTCCTCTGCCTTCTCCCTCTTCACTCTCCTCCCCATATCCCTGGCTCATTCAGCTCTTGTGTCTGCTCTTTGCAGCCAGGACATGTTCACTAGAGTGTTTACCAGACCTTCCTGAAACGAAAGGTCCTTGACAGAGTACAAGTCAACATTGCTTGTCTTTTCTGATTCACAGATTGACATGAACTCTCCTCTCCTCTTCTATTCTCTTCTCCCCTTTCCTTCCCCCTCTAGCTCAGCTGCGTTCAGTCCAGGAGGAGATGGACTCTCTGGAGGAGGAGAAGGAGAGTGAGCTGGGGGAGGTGCAGGAGGAGCTGAGGTCTGCCCAGGAGGAGGTGCTGGTTCTGCAGCAGGCGGGGGAGGAGGCAGCAGCGGAGAGGGAGAACGACATCGCCTCCCTGCAGGAGGAGCTGTGTCGTCTGAGGGCCGAGCTGCAGCGTCTCCGTACCACGGCCCAAGAGTACGAGCTGGAGATCACCACCCTGCGGGCTGAAATCAGTATGAAGAGCATGAGGAGGGAGGGAGAGACTGACGGTACTATCATACTATATACTGCACTAACCCTGCATCTAACCCAAACTACTAACCACTACAACACCACACAAGCTGCAACACTGCTTAAACCCCTTACACAAACTCAAAACACAACCATTCCACACACATTCCCTGCCCATCCAGTACACCACTCCATACATAACACTGAAGCAATGGAAACCAATCAGTGATGAGGAAAATCCCAGTCAGTATGAACAGTAATATGATCCATTTAAAACTGTAGGCCGGATCCAATAGACTCAACAGGTCCAGTTGGCAGAGAGGCCTTCTTAGCAGCAGAGAACTGTGGGTAAATACGAGACAGTCTGGGAGTCATCATCGTGACTCCAGGGTTTCCAGATTTGTCTTTAGCCCTCTCCATTAAAACACACTTCGGCAATGTTTAGAGGATTTATGAGTGTTATTGATCGCAGGCTTATGGTTATTGGTGAAGTCACACATGGAGAGTTCAAGGTGTCGCACCTATACTGTTAGGATAATATGGTAATGACACAGCACCACCGTGTGTACTCAAACAAGAGGGAGGAAAGCCAACAGCCTCTGTTTCAGTTAGATGGGTTGATTCTCTCGTGGATCCGCTAGTCCGTAACGATCTAGGTAGATCCCCTTTCAGTTTTAATGCCCCCCCCATTGTTGGATAGGCTGCAGAACTCCTTACCTCTTGATTCTCTGGTGCCACCAGGGTAGTTTATGGCTCGAGTATTAGATGTGTTGAATGAGAGTTGCAGTTGTTTTGAGTGAATGAAGATGAAGATTGTTGTAGTTGTAATGTTGAAAGTTGTAATTTGTATTTTTTGTAAAAGTTAAAAAATAAATAAAAATCTTTGTTAGAGTGATCATTTCTCTATTGTTGTATTGTTGTGCTGAAAATGAGACGTTGGTCTCGATGGGTTTCCCCAGACTAAATAAAAGAGGCCAATAAAAATAAATTCAACCTGATGAGTAACAAACTGTTTCGGAGAAAATGAGGATCGCAATCTGTCTTGGCCTCTGTAGGGATGATGCAGACTGAAAACTGATTCATCCTTCAAACACTCTAATGTTGAAACCCCTCAAGTCCAGAAAGCAGGCGAAAGCTTTTAAAAGTTCTACTGTGCTCTCTGTCTCGATGTGCTCATTTGTTACGGCTGCTCCTCCTTTATTTGAATTGAATGCTATAATAAGTAGAAAAACAACTCTGCCCTACACAAAACCAACCCAATAGTAGATATAAATGAGTTAAAGTCCCATATTTTTCCAGGGCTGCTTTTTTCAATTGGCTATTTTCAGAAGAGAGCCTGGGTACTGCGCGCTCTCTCTCTCCGTCTCTGTCTCTCTCTCTCTCTGTCTCTCTCTCTCTCTCCCCACTGGCCATTCCTCCTCAGTGCTGTAAACCTCTTCTGGTTTCTTCTCTCCCTACTTTATGTATTCAGTATAATGATGACATAACATATTATCTAGCAGAATGAGTAACACAGGGTTACTCGATCAAAGGCTCTCTCTCTCTCTCTCTCTCTCTCTGTGTGTGACCTGTATTATATTGGCAGTTCACAGTACTCTATCCTCGTGCATCTCCAGCCTGTGCATGCCTTTCATTAGCCTGTGTAACAGCAGGGCTAATGCCAGAGAGAGAAAGAGGGAAGAAAAGAGAGGGAGGAAAGAAAAGGGAGAGAGGGAGGGAGGGCGGGGGAGAAGGTGGTATTGAGACAGAATTAGGACTATAAAAGTAAAGGAAAACAGGGATTCAGAAAGGGTCAATGAGATTGTGCTCAAGATACAGTGGTGGGTCTAAGTGTACTGTACCTCACCCAGTCACATAAACACATTAGGCTATTATTATAGCCATAAATCAGGATCTTGAACAAGAAGTGGCAACCTCTCTCATAGCCACCCACACATACACACTTTCAGGTGTACACACACGTGCACACGTTTAGGTATACACACATAAACACACGCTGCCCAGCAACATTACAAACAACATTCCTAATTATAACACCTGTAAGAGGAGCTCTTTGGCGCTATAGTGCTGTCGTGTTTAAAGGTAAGCTTATACTTGGTTATTTTCAGACTTCATCCTCAACTCTCCCACACTCATTGACCACCTTCATCCAGGGGAGGATTGAGCCTCTCAACCAACGTCTGTGTGTTGCTAACAGTATACTGTAGCGTCCTCCACTGTCCCTGTTTCATACCAGTCTCGATCTAGTGAACCTCTGTTCGCAAACACCAATTGGATAGCTTTTTTTGGCAGACATTTTGAGCTCGCTGTGGAGTGAGCTTATGTCACGTTCTTAACTCTGTTACACCTGAACACATTTCAGGACTCTATCTAAACTAATATGTTACAGGGCCATGGTGGAACCAGTGTTGTTCAAAACCTCAACTACCTTCCTCGCCATATCACACCCTTTCCTGTGGAATCTGTTACCATGACTACTTATTGTTAACATGGTTCAGTGCGTCAATTTTCCCACCCCAACACACACCCAAGACAAAACAGCACACTCTCATGTGACCCTGTGTACGTGTATGCGTGTGTTCCAGGTGAGGTAAGCCAGCTGGCGGCGGAGTGTCATGCGATTTCAGACGAGTGTCAGACCCTGAAGGACGAAAACAAACAGCTGAGCCACGAACTGCAGCAGCTACAGCAGCAGCGAGCCGGGTGAGTGGCCGAGCAGCCAGTCGAACAAGCTGCCGACCAATCAGTCACAGGCTCTCTATGTCTGGGGACCCCCACATTGCTCTACAAACCTACCGTCTGTTTACTGTCTGCAGATCATCTATCATAACTTTTTGTCTGGGGTCTGATGTATCAGTAACAAGCTGTCAGTCCACAGATAAGACAAGATCACACAGGTAAACGTAAGAGGCTTTTTAAAGCCTTTGTCTCTTCCATCTCTATCCCCAAGACATTTCTTCCTTGGTCGTCTGGATGTGTGAGAGTGTGATCTCGTTCCTACAGTATACACCCTGTAACATAACTAGTAGGTGTGTGTGTGTTATAGGTCCCAGTTTTGGGACTGGTGCAGCAGATAATAGTTCCTGTAGCACAGGATAAATGATGAAACAGGAGAACGTGGCTTCTCTTTCAAAGGTTCTCTCGATTATTTTATTCAACATTCTCTCAAGGTCAAATCGTCTTTTTCTGTCTTTTCGTTGTATTTTAACGTTTTTTGTTGTTGTTAAAGTGTATTTAATAATCTGTCTCATATATTATTACATTAATACATATTCGTTCATACACATATCAAACATACATCAAAAATATTACATTTCAATCCAATTCACATCTTCAAATTCTTTACATTTATACCCCAAACACATTTACGCTTAACTTAATTCACCTGTTTAGATTATAATTATGTAGTTGATTGTTGGCCACTATAGCCCCATATGAGACTCTAAAAGATGCAAGCCTTTAAGGTGGTATAACTCATTAGAAGTTATTTTATACCCATGCTCAAAATACATTCACTCCGTGTAAGAAAGGTTAATAGAAAGACAAGAATATTGCAAATGAGATTAATGTTAATTATTGGAAAATGAATGAACAAGCTACCATATCGCTAACTGAAGCTAGCAACCAACTGACCGGAGCTAGCAAACAGCTAACCGGAGCTAGCCAAAAGCTAACCGGAGCTAGCAACCAACTGACCAGAGCTAGCAACCAACTGACCGGAGCTACAGGCCAACAGTAGTATACATGCATCGAAATGGCAAGACCTTGGAGGACTGACATATGAGTAAAAGTGTTCTTCCCCAATACAAAGAAACAATACATAACCGTACATTTTGTGTGCATCACACATGCATGTGTCTGTGTCTGTGCATGCACATGTGTGATTGTGCACCTGAGAATACACCAGATGTGTCTTAAAATATACATAATACAGGCAGCACAACAAGCCAACACCTGCTTATAAACAAACAGTCAACAACAGGTTATAATCAGATGAACACGCACACACACACACAGCTCAGTGAAGATGACTCACAGTAGACGAGTCTACTGGTGAATATGAATAATTTACAACTAAAGAGGGAGGCTAAGTATTAGGCAATTAGCAGTCGACCTCCTACCTCCAGACATAGCCCAGTACCTCCAACACACACACACTAACCTCTCCCTCTCACAAACACACACACATACACACACACCGAGACAGACACACACACACACACACACAATTTCATAGCCGATCTCTCCATGGTACACACACCCATCCAGAGGGCTAACGTCCCGCTGCTGACAGTGGCACGTCAAAGAGCTCAATACTCTGTGAGTACTCTATGTACTCAGTGAGTACTGCATTCTTACATAACATGCTTGACACAGTTCCCTATAAACCCTCCACTCTCTGCTCTCTGGTGTCACCACTCTGATCAAAGGGGATACCGAGACACAGGAGAACATCTCCATTTGAGCTCCTTGTATACAGACCTGATATTGAGGTGGCTATACTGTATATAGCAGGCTGCAATAGCACAGCAGAGCACTGTGGGAAATTAAATCAATGATCTTACTGTAAGAGCAGACTTAGGCCTGGTTTCATTTCACTAGACCGTAGCTCCTCTTGTCCCCTTTGAAGAGATCTTTAATGTGGGTGAGGCCTTAGGAAACAACGTCGTCTAATTCTAGGATGCATAGACTAGTAAGGATGAAGCCTGTGTATGTAAGGGTACTGTATCCAGGGGCCTTCTGGTTGGCGCAGTGGTTAAGGGCGCTGTACTGCAGCGCCAGCTGTGCCACCAGAGGCTTTGTCGTAACCGGCCGCGACCGGGAGGTCCGTGGGGCGACTCACAATTGGCCTAGCTTCGTCCGGGTTAGGGAGGGTTTGGCCGGTAGGGAAATCCTTGTCTCATCGCGCAGCGGCGACTCCTGTGGCGGGCCGGGCACAGTGCGCGCTAACCAAGGTTGCCAGGTGCACAGTGTTTCCTCCGACACATTGGTGCAGCTGGCTTCCGGGTTGGATGCGCACTGTGCTAAGAAGCAGTGCGGCTTGGTTGGGTTGTGTATCGGAGGACGCATGACATTCAACCTTCGTCTCTCCCGAGCCCGTACGGGAGTTGTAGCGATGAGACAAGATAGTAGCTACTAAAAACAATTGGATACCACGAAATTGGGGAGAAAAAGGGGTAAAATAAAAATAAAATATCCTGTATCCTGACATAAGTCATTTCCTGTTTTTGAAAAATAAGTTTTTGTTGTGTGATCTTGGTTTGTGGCGACATCGTATTAGGAAGGAAATTTAATTGAATTCATTCTCAAGTCCCTGTTCCAACCCAGATCTACTCAAATGAAAGATACGACGCACTTCTCCAATGTTAGCCTCAGAGAAAAAAATCTCAGACTCATTGGCAGAAGTAGTGACTCATGTTTTCCCAGAATGAAAGAGAGCTGTGGTTGGTCCTTCACGGTATTGCACTGTAATACATCACACTGAATACAGTAGTTACTTCAATGCACTCTATTCTTGTACTCTGATAGTGCTCATCAATTTTTAAGCTTCAATTATTTATGTTCACTCTACCGATTCACAGAATGTATGGTTGTGTTTTAGCAAAGTACTCTGTAGTGTAATGGGGTGATCTGACCATATAAGCTGTTATGTCATGAATGTTTAAACTCTGTGAGAGTTGTGGTTGGCCCAGGGGACAGAGTTAAATCTGTTTAAACTCTGTGAGAGTTATTGTTGGCCCACAGTATAATTTTCTCCCAGTGAATAAATGTTGCTGAGAGGGAATCAATAATGAGGCGAGTACTGCACTGCGGATATCAACAACACCACAGCAAATGCACACACACACACACACACACACACACACACACACACACACACACACACACACACACACACACACACACACACACACACACACACACACACACACACACACACACACACACACACACACACACAGATGAATGATGCTTATAAATTGCTAACACATTGAATGATCTCTCTGGATGACAGCTCCAATGATTTCTATCTGGCCTTGAGAGGGGAGGGGGACGAAGACCAGAAGGATGAGGGTGTTGGGCAGGATGAGGAATCAGTGAAAGCTGGAGGCTACATGACCCTGTCCCAGACCCAGGGTGGGCAGACCCAGGGTGGGCAGACCCAGACTGGTCAAGGTGGGCGCTTGGTGGATGCCTCCATCCAGAAGAATATCTCGTTTGATGGCAAGCCCATCACCAATTGGAACGGGGGACCCTCTGAAGTCTTCTCCCTACGAGACCAGCTCAAACTGACTGAGGAGAGGTCCTCGCAAGTACAGAGACAAGTATGGACACAGACACATACAAGTCTTATAAAACAGAGTAAGCCAATGTGATGATGAAAATGCTCTCTCTCTCTCTCTCTCTGTCTCTCTCTGTCTCTCTCTCTCTCTCTCTCTCTCTCTCTCTCTCTCTCTCTTTCTCTCTCCCAGTGTGAAGGGTTGAAGGGGAGCTTGCGGAACTTCAGGGGCTGTTTGACTGCAGCCAGAAGGAGAGGGCGGAGCTGGAGCAGGAACTGCATCACTGCAGGGTGGAGCTAGAGAGGCTGGGCGGCAGGAAGTCACAGGTGAGAGGTCAGCGGTCGGAGGGAGGTAACTTTGGTAACTTTGGTAACAATGGCCGACAAAAGATGGCCTCTTCTGTGTATGAGTTGGTGAAAACAAGTGTTCCTATAAGGGGACAAACACTACACATGTGTTATAAGAAGGGTTATGGTGGTGAAGGAGCTGGTTATGAGGTAAGTAGAAGGGAACGAGAAGACAACTATACACATACACACCTGTATTTACAGTACACTTGCGCTAACTAACCCATTCTCCTCAAGCATCAAGTCTGTCTGTCTGCCTGTATTGTGTGTATGTGGGTCAGTAGCAACAGCTCAGTCAAACAGCTATGTCTCATGGAATCGTGACTTGTCTCTCGTCCTCTTTCTGCCTCCAGTCCTCTCTCTGCCTCCAGTGGTGTAGTCAGTTATTCTTGTGTCCTCAACTTTGGTCCCTGGCTTCTTCCGCCCTCTTCTCAACATGCATTGCTTCAATGGCGGTGTGCGTCCTCTGCGTCCTGTCGCCCTGTCCAGTGTCTGTCCCCGTGTCCACCTAAACAGTCCGGTCCCTACCCTCTTTCTCTTCCTCTTCCTTTCTGATGCCATCAAAACCAGGAAATTCTGAATCAGAGTTTTGTTGAAAACTGAATAATAAAAAAGACTAATCAACCCACATGTTATTATAGTGTACAAATGTGAGCTTATAAGCAAGCCACTCTACCCTTGATGATTTGATTGGGTGTACGTGGTCTCCTTATCAAGAATTTGGACTTAGACCATCCAGCCTGAGTACCACAGCAGTTCATGTCACTCACCTGTCCTCCATAGTTGTAGTTTCTCTTGTGACGAAACCCCCTCACCCACACTGCTGGGCTGCCTACAACTCCCAGGGTTCTCTCTGTCTGAGTGACCGTTTGAGTGACAGGCAGCACTTTTCAGTGTTGGCAGAGATCTTTAAATGACAAGATAGAACCATTACACAAGTTGTTCATCTTGTCTTTAACCATCTTTGATGTGCTCTAATGCCATGCTCTTTCTGTTTCTCCCCTCCCTTCATCGTTGCCATGGCTGTGTTTTGTTGAAAACTCATATTTATAAACTTATTCACATTCATATTGTCAAATCTATTTACCATAACCACCCCACAAAACGTTGCGCAATATGGTTTTTATTATCAATCTGCCTGTCTCTTTATTCCTTTGGTTCTCCCTCTCTGTCACTCACCCTCTCTGTCCTTGTCTATCGGTCTCTCTACCTGTCTATCTGCCTGCCATCTCATTTATCTACCTCTCAATCACCTCATGATGTTTTATTTACATATATCTATCTATCTGTTGTCTCTTCATCTATCTCTCCATATGTGATTCTTTCATTTTTGTCTCACTTTATTATGATTTGTGATTTCTCTCACCACCTCCCTCCTCCTCTCTCATGCCCCCACGATCCCTTGTTTTCTCCCCAGAACTGCACTCCTCCGTCTGAGCCCCCTGTTCTCTCCATCTCCTTCATAGGAATGATTGTAATAATGGCCCTGATATGGTGCTGGTGGGAGGAGCTGGCATCCTAGAGGGGACCAGGTATGGGCATGCCCTTTCTTTATCTAGAAGAATCAAATAAAGTCAACTCTTATTTCCTCTAAGAGAGGCAGAATGTCTGTTGTAGATGCAGATTATTCAGCCTCTGGCTGTGGGTGTGCCTGAATGTAGAATACTGCACACACAGATATACTGTAGAAAGCGAATGTGTAGCGCCAGTACGTCTGGTTTGGTTAATGGTTAAATGTTATTAGAGTTCGTAGTTCAAAGTTCTGAATGTGATCTGATCTGTTTTGGAAGGATACCTTATTCCACTGACATAAAGACTCTGATTCAAGCACAAGCGTGTGCTGGAAAGACCAGCTATTGCAGTGGAGTAGACCCATGTCTTACAATGTAAGTTGTCCCTCTGAGAATCACGTTTCCCTTGATCTGTCAATCAAACTAAAGCTGTTTGAGGAACGCAACCTCTATGGTGAACAATAAACATCCAAAGCCACATTAACACCAAATGGGCTAGAACCAAAATGTCAATAGAGGGTGGCGAAAATACTTTACAGATGTCAGCGACTTGGCTCCCGTTGGGGTAAACTGGCTCAAAATGTACCGTGTGGTCTGCTTTGTTCCTCTGAAGGTGGGCCGTCAACCTTAGAGTTAGCGGAGTCACTGAGGCAGACGGTCCAATAACTCAGTCCCACCCAGCAGTCTCCAAATGCACCATTCACTGTGTTTACTATGACTCTACTGAATGGAATGACTCCGATTCTAAGAATACTAAGAACTTGGCTTGGAACAGCCAAGCAGCCGCAGCACTTGAAAAGCTGTGAGTAAGAGAGAAATGAAAAGGAGAGAGAAGAAAGAGACTTTCACACTTGCTCGCCTGTTCCGCTGATGTTTTCGTCCGAGAAAGGTGGCTTTTTTTTGAGTGGTCCGTTACACTTATCCGAGGGAAACACAGTGACACGCAGCTCCTTTCATGTCTCCATTGGGACTGTGCAGAGATTACCACTAGAGCCAAGATGGATGACACAGCGCTAATGTCAACACCCACTGTTCCTGCCTGACCTCCACAGGCGGGACAGCAGCCAGGAAGCCAGGGAACTGAGGTTTAGAGATACCTTCTCTCCCTCCAACCTCCAGCCAGCTGAATGCTGTGTTGTGGTCAGCCTGCAGTGAGGCATAGCCCTTTCTCCATCCCTCTCTCTCTTGCATGGCCCCTGACAGATTTAGCTCAAAGGGGTCTTGGGACATTTAGAATGAGTTATGTCTATTTACCTTGGGACATTTAGAATGAGGTATGTCTATTTACCTTGGGACATTTAGAATGAGGTTTGGCTATTTACCTTGGGACATTTAGAATGAGGTATGGCTATTTACCTTGGGACATTTAGAATGAGGTTTGGCTATTTACCTTGGGACATTTAGAATGAGGTTTGACTATTTACCTTGGGACATTTAGAATGAGGTTTGGCTATTTACCTTGGGACATTTAGAATGAGGTATGGCTCTTTACCTTGGGACATTTAGAATGAGGTATGGCTCTTTACCTTGGGACATTTAGAATGAGGTATGGCTCTTTACCTTGGGACATTTAGCCTGAGTTGGAGTGTTTGTCTTTTATTGTAGTGAGTAAGGTTTCAGAAAGTTTAATGAGAGTGTCAAGCGTCCATTTTAGGATGACATGGCCACAAGTTGTGTGTGGGTGTGTGTGTATGCGTGTGTGTGTGTGTGTGTGTGTGTGTGTGTGTGTGTGTGTGTGTGTGGGCGAGAAGCTGTCAGTACACTACACCACACTCAGGGGGATCCTCTTACTGGGCTCCAGGGTGACATCACTGCTAAACTCTCTCTCTCTCCCTCTCTCGCACACCACACACACCACACACACCACACACACACACACGCACACGCACACACACACGCACACGCACACGCACACACACACACTCTCTCTCTCTCTGCAGCTAACAACACCACTCAAGTCTTCTCTCTTCTCACAAAAGAGTGTGTAGGTTGGTTGTGTCGGTCTGTATCCCAATTGAACTGTAAATTATTGGGCTGTAAGGCACAAAATAGTCCTTTGTCCAACATGTGTGTTGAGGAAATGGATGTGTCCAAAGTGTATGCAAAGCGAAGGGGTTGTTTGAGCTAATCTGACCAAACTCGAGGAGCTGGTACTGTATGTGTGTTAAAACTTGTGAATGAATAACCTCTGTGACCTTTGAACCCTGTCCTCTGTCCTCTTGCCACCAGGAGAGCGAGGGAGGCTGGAACCTGGTGGCGGTGGTTGCCTTGGCAGCGCTTGTAGTCCTGATAGTCCCCAGCCTTTCCAGAGCGTTTACCTGAGGACTACACAGAACGGAAGTCACTGTACAGGAAATGACTGTGCTGGTTTCCCCTGGCAACATGGGCAATGCCATGCCCCTATCTCATGATGCCCTTGTCAAGTCTCCTCCTCGCTTCATCTTCCAAGGAGGACTGCATTGACAACTGACATTTTCACCAGGAAATACAACACAACAAGGAAGTAGTCTCAAGGAGAAATACATATACCTGTTTAAGCCACTCTAAAGATAAGGATGGCAATATCTTGTTTCTCTCTTTAAAGTCCTTCAGTTTGACTCAATCGGTTTCCCTATAACAGGGACTGCCTCCGGGTTTGTGGCAGTACGGTGTCTGCATGGGCATCAATGGAAATACACAATTTAGCACAGAACATGTCTGCGCATTTCTTGATTGATCGGTTGATGATTTATTATTTGATTGGTTGATGGTTGATTGGTTTATTGACAACCTGTAAAGGTTGAATTGGGAAAAGCTCATGCACATATTGAGTCACTGATGAGATTTTTCTCTTTCCAATGGGCATGTGATCTTTCCCCAGAACCTACCCCTCCTTTTGAATCACTTTGAACATTGCCACTGCAATAGTCTCTGCTATACCTGCAACAATTTTCCTTCTGTTTATGTTGTGTTATGCTCTTTTTATGTTTAAATGAAGATGTGTGGAGGAGGGTTTGATTATATGAGTTTGTTGTATTGGAGGTTTGTCTCCTCTGTAAATGGTTCTTTCTCTCTCTCGTCTGCGTCTGTATGTCTCTCTCTCTCTCTCTCTCTCTCTCTCTCTCTCTGTCTCTCTCTCTCTCTCTCTCTCTCTCTGTCTCTCTCTCTCTCTCTCTCTCTCTCTTTCTCTGTCTCTCTCTCTCTCTCTGTCTCTCTCTGTCTCTCTCTCTCTCTCTCTGTCTCTCTCTCTCTCTCTCTCTCTCTCTCTCTCTCTCTCTCTCTCTCTCTCTCTCTCTCTCTCTCTCTCTCTCTCTCTCTCTCTCTCTCTCTCTCTCTCTGTCTCTCTCTCTCTCTCTCTCTCTCTCTCTCTCTCTCTCTCTCTCTCTCTCTCTCTCTCTCTCTCTCTCTCTCTCTCTCTCTCTCTCTCTCTCTCTCTCTCTGTCTCTCTCTCTGTCTCTCTCTCTCTCTCTCTCTCTCTCTCTCTGTCTCTCTCTCTCTGTCTCTCTCTCTCTCTCTCTCTCTCTCTCTATACAATTGGTTATATTTTGTATGTGAATGAAACCACGACCACTATACACATCTATACAGACAAACAATACTATCATAAATGCAACTTGGTGTGTTCAATTTGACAGTCCAAATGATTTCCAGCTAGATGTCTATTTTTGTAGCCATAGGAATAATCTATCCCCAAGACTGAGGAGTTATTTAATGACTGATTCCACTGTGTTTGATTCTGCTTAGAAACAGAACTTAACAAGGCTCGTTATTTGAAACAGAGAGTTATTTTTGTAAATAGACATTGTGTTTAAATGTTTTGCATTATTTTTTATATCATAATCGTGACAAGCATTCTGAAAAATTACAAACAATCAACATAGGTCACCAAAATGAAAAGTGGAGCCAGTGATGAAATATGGACCATTGTTTTCTAAGATGTGCATTTTGGGGTGTCTCTTACCGAGTCTTTTCGTCTTGTACTGTTTGCGTTCTACTCTCTGATATCTATATTCTCTAACGATGATTCCCTTTTCTTTGTTGGCACGAAGCACACAGTTTCTACACAGGTTCTACAACTGCAACTTGCCTGCAATGCATGGGACCTTTTCAGTGTCGTTGCTGTAAGCTTGACACGACACATTCCAATGATAGATTGACTTAACAACAGCCGCGATGTGACACTGTTGTCATGGAGAAGAAATCAGAAATGCGTCAGAAATGCGCTTTGCGTTGAGTGAGAACGGTGGTGTTATTTTAGAGCTGTCGGAGTTAAACGGTCTTTGTCCGAGAACACACCACGACTATGACTGAGAGAGCAGTCTGACATAAGTGTTTTCTTTTCGAGAGGATCGTTTGTGAGAAACGTGTACAGAATGCAGTAAGCGTTATAGCTGGTGCCTGGATTTGTAGTGTGCTGTCATGACTGACAGTTAGTTGGCTTGTTTCATAGATGTATGTAGGCGAGCTAATCAGCTAACATTCTGTGGGTGTGTAGGTGACAAGACACTGAAAGCGTGCTTAGCCAATATTCCTCTGTATTCCTATTGTAGAGTAATAGCATTATAAATATGTATAGGTAATTAGTGCTTCTAATTTATGCTAAGAATCAATTCATTACGACTATAAGTATATGCTATTAGTTTCAATACGTGATTCATAATCATAAACGTATGATAGGCAATTAGACACTGAGGTGACCTGAAAAACATGAATGCTTATAGGCTATGTATAGAATATTTTTTTCTACAGTGCAGAGACAATATAAGAACTCATTGGTAGGTAAATGCATGCTGCAGTGTATGTAAAAACAATATCTGTAGTTGTGGACCAACATGTGGTATTTGTATTGTATTGTAAATAGGAAATAGTTTAGCACAGTTAAATAACATGGTTTGTTGATTTGAGAGCAGTTCTAGATTGAGCAGAGGGTTCTTTTTGAATTGGCTGAACACAGCCAGTGCATGAATAGTGTATATGTGTAAGAAACCGTAACATGTTTAGATATTGCATGTTCGACTTAACTTGCATGCCTATAGATGGATAGATCTAGTTCCTGTAGTCACAGTAATTTCAGCCAATCCGTTATGACCTTATTAATGCATGACTAATCAGAATCATTTGTGATTTTTTTCTCTCTCACTATGTCAGTCTCTCTTAGTTGATTTACTACTTTACTGGGTTGTCACTATTAATATTTTCACTTTGGTTTCATACAGTCTATTCTATTCTATTGTACTCTACTTTATTCTACTTTTCTTCTTCAATTGTCTGGTCTCTACAGTGTGTATAGATTTATGTGGAATTTATCTTCTCTGTTGTGCTTCAAATACTGTAAATTCCACTGACTGTGTATTTTCTATTCCAGCATGGAAGCTTAAACAATAAGGGAGAGACACATTACGGAAACTATTCTACATGTCAAAACAACCTGTGCTCTTAACTAGAAACTGGCTGCTGCTCACTGTATGTGATGATGTGAAGTTTGACCTTTGAACTTATGTAAAGCTGCTGCTCATTCTGTATGTCTCTCTGTCTGGTTCTGTGTGACATGGCTACTGTCAATGTCTGTTTTATGCGGTGCTGAATCTGATTTAGCCATAGTCTCTACTACAACACCTTGCCAGTCAATGTCTCTATGAGCTTTTACGGGGTAATGAGAATATTGTGAGTATTTTGGTAAATAGGCTGTACATTTTGTAAATGAACTGAGAAATAAAAGTAGTTTATCCTTATTCTCTCTCTCTCTCTGTCTAAACTCAGCAAAAAAAGAAACGCCCTCTCACTGTTAACTGCGTTTATTTTCAGCAAACTTAACATGTGTAAATATTTGTATGAACATAACAAGATTCAACAACTGAGACATAAACTGAACAAGTTCCACAGACAAGTGACTTACAGAAATTGAATAATGTGTCCCTGAACAAAGGGGGGGGTGAAAATCAAAAGTAACAGTCAGTATCTGGTGTGGCCACCAGCTGCATTAAGTACTGCAGTGCATCTCCTCCTCATGGACTGCAACAGATTTGCCAGTTCTTGCTGTGAGATGTTACTCCACTCTTCCACCAAGGCACCTGCAAGTTCCCAGACATTTCAGTTCCCAGACATGGCCTAGCCCTCATCCTCCGATCCAACAGGTCCCAGACGTGCTCAATGGGATTGAGATCCGGGCCCTTCGTTGGCCATGGCAGAACACTGATATTCCGTACTTGCAGGAAATCACGCACAGAATGAGCAGTATGGCTGGTGGCATTGTCATGCTGGAGGGTCATGTCAGGATGAGCCTGCAGGAAGGGTACCACATGAGGGAGGAGGATGTCTTCCCTGTAATGCACAGCATTGAGATTGTCTGCAATGACAACAAGCACAGTCTGATGATGCTGTGACACACAGCCCCAGACCATGACGGACCCTCCACCTCCAAATCGATCCCGGTCCAGAGTACAGGACTCGGTGTAACGCTCATTCCTTCAACGATAAACACGAATCCGACCATCACCCCTGGTGATGTAAAACCATGACTCGTCAGTGAAGAGCACTTTTTGCCAGTCCTGTCTGGTCCAGTGACGGTGGGTTTGTGCCCATAGGCGACGTTGTTGCCGGTGATGTCTGGTGAGGACCTGCCTTACAACAGGCCGAGAAGCCCTCAGTCCAGCCTCTCTCAGCCTATTGCGGACAGTCTGAGCACTGATGGAGGGATTGTGCTGCTTGTGGTGTAGCTCGAGCAGCTGTTGTTGCCATCCTGTACCTGTCCCGGAGGTGTGATGTTCGGATGTACCGATCCTGTGCAGGTGTTACACGTGGTCTGCCACTGACAGGATGATCAGTTGTCCATTCTGTCTCACTATAGCGCTGTCTTAGGCATCTCACAGTACGGACAATGCAATTTATTGCCCTGGTCACATCTGCAGTCCTCATGCCTCCTTGCAGCATGCCTAAGGCACATTCACGCAGATGAGCAGGAACCCTGGGCATCTTTCTTTTGGTGTTTTTCAGAGTCAAAAATCAAATCAAATTGTATTTGTCACATACACATGGTTAGCAGATGTTAATGCGAGTGTAGCGAAATGCTTGTGCTTCTAGTTCCGACAATGCAGTAATAACCAACAAGTAATCTAACTAACAATTCCAAAACTACTGTCTTATACACAGTGTAAGGGGATAAAGAATATGTACATAAGGATATATGAATGAGTGATGGTACAGAGCAGCATAGGCAAGATACAGTAGCTGATATCGAGTACAGTATATACATATGAGATGAGTATGTAAACAAAGTGGCATAGTTAAAGTGGCTAGTGATACATGTATTACATAAGGATGCAGTCGATGATATAGAGTACAGTATATACGTATGCATATGAGATGAATAATGTAGGGTATGTAAACATTATATAAGGTAGCATTGTTTAAAGTGGCTAGTGATATATTTACATCATTTTGTATCAATTCCCATTATTAAAGTGGCTGGAGTTGAGTCAGTGTCAGTGTCAGTGTGTTGGCAGCAGCCACTCAATGTTAGTGGTGGCTGTTTAACAGTCTGATGGCCTTGAGATAGAAGCTGTTTTTCAGTCTCTCGGTCCCAGCTTTGATGCATCTGTACTGACCTCGCCTTCTGGATGATAGCGGGGTGAACAGGCAGTGGCTCGGGTGGTTGATGTCCTTGATGATCTTTATGGCCTTCCTGTAACATCGGGTGGTGTAGGTGTCCTGGAGGGCAGGTAGTTTGCCCCCGGTGATGCGTTGTGCAGACCTCACTACCCCTGGAGAGCCTTACGGTTGAGGGCGGAGCAGTTGCCGTACCAGGCGGTGATACAGCCCGCCAGGATGCTCTCGATTGTGCATCTGTAGAAGTTTGTGAGTGCTTTTGGTGACAAGCCGAATTTCTTCAGCCTCCTGAGGTTGAAGAGGCGCTGCTGCGCCTTCTTCACGATGCTGTCTGTGTGAGTGGACCAATTCAGTTTGTCTGTGATGTGTATGCCGAGGAACTTAAAACTTGCTACCCTCTCCACTACTGTTCCATCGATGTGGATAGGGGGTGTTCCCTCTGCTGTTTCCTGAAGTCCACAATCATCTCCTTAGTTTTGTTGACATTGAGTGTGAGGTTATTTTCCTGACACCACACTCCGAGGGCCCTCACCTCCTCCCTGTAGGCCGTCTCGTCGTTGTTGGTAATCAAGCCTACCACTGTTGTGTCGTCCGCAAACTTGATGATTGAGTTGGAGGCGTGCGTTGCCACGCAGTCGTGGGTGAACAGGGAGTACAGGAGAGGGCTCAGAACGCACCCTTGTGGGGCCCCAGTGTTGAGGATCAGCGGGGAGGAGATGTTGTTGCCTACCCTCACCACCTGGGGGCGGCCCGTCAGGAAGTCCAGTACCCAGTTGCACAGGGCGGGGTCGAGACCCAGGGTCTCGAGCTTGATGACGAGCTTGGAGGGTACTATGGTGTTGAATGCTGAGCTGTAGTCGATGAACAGCATTCTCACATAGGTATTCCTCTTGTCCAGATGGGTTAGGGCAGTGTGCAGTGTGGTTGAGATTGCATCGTCTGTGGACCTATTTGGGCGGTAAGCAAATTGGAGTGGGTCTAGGGTGTCAGGTAGGGTGGAGGTGATATGGTCCTTGACTAGTCTCTCAAAGCACTTCATGATAACGGATGTGAGTGCTACGGGCGGTAGTCGTTTAGCTCAGTTACCTTAGCTTTCTTGGGAACAGGAACAATGGTGGCCCTCTTGAAGCATGTGGGAACAGCAGACTGGTATAGGGATTGATTGAATATGTCCGTAAACACACCGGCCAGCTGGTCTGCGCATGCTCTGAGGGCGCGGCTGGGGATGCCGTCTGGGCCTGCAGCCTTGCGAGGGTTAACACGTTTAAATGTCTTACTCACCTCGGCTGCAGTGAAGGAGAGACCGCATGTTTCCATTGCAGGCCGTGTCAGTGGCACTGTATTGTCCTCAAAGCGGGCAAAAAAGTTATTTAGTCTGCCTGGGAGCAAGACATCCTGGTCCGTGACTGGGCTGGATTTCTTCCTGTAGTCCGTGATTGACTGTAGACCCTGCCACATGCCTCTTGTGTCTGAGCCGTTGAATTGAGATTCTACTTTGTCTCTGTACTGACGCTTAGCTTGTTTAATAGCCTTGCGGAGGGAATAGCTGCACTGTTTGTATTCAGTCATGTCACCAGACACCTTGCCCTGATTAAAAGCAGTGGTTCGAGCTTTCAGTTTCACACGAATGCTGCCATCAATCCAAGGTTTCTGGTTAGGGAATGTTTTAATCGTTGCTATGGGAACAACATCTTCAACGCACGTTCTAATGAACTCGCACACCGAATCAGCGTATTCGTCAATGTTGTTGTCTGACGCAATACGAAACATCTCCCAGTCCACGTGATGGAAGCAGTCTTGGAGTGTGGAGTCAGCTTGGCCAGACCAGCGTTGAACAGACCTCAGCGTGGGAGCTTCTTGTTTTAGTTTCTGTCTGTAGGCAGGGATCAACAAAATGGAGTCGTGGTCAGCTTTTCCGAAAGGGGGCGGGGCAGGGCCTTATATGCGTCACGGAAGTTAGAGTAACAATGATCCAAGGTCTTTCCACCCCTGGTTGCGCAATCGATATGCTGATAAAATTTAGGGAGTTTTGTTTTCAGATTAGCCTTGTTAAAATCCCCAGCTACAATGAATGCAGCCTCCGGATAAATTGTTTCCAGTTTGCAGAGAGTTAAATAAAGTTCGTTCAGAGCCATCGATGTGTCTGCTTGGGGGGATATATACGGCTGTGATTATAATCGAAGAGAATTCTCTTGGTAGATAATGCGGTCTACATTTGATTGTGAGGAATTCTAAATCAGGTGAACAGAAGGATTTGAGTTCCTGTATGTTTCTTTCATCACACCATGTCACGTTAGTCATAAGGCATAGCCCCTCTTCTTACCAGAAAGATGTTTGTTTCTGTCGGCGCGATGCGTGGAGAAACCCGTTGGCTGCACCGCCTCGGATAGCGTCACTCCAGTGAGCCATGTTTCCGTGAAGCATAGAACGTTACAGTCTCTGATGTCCCTCTGGAATGCTACCCTTGCTCGGATTTCATCAACCTTGTTGTCAAGAGACTGGACATTGGCAAGAAGAATGCTAGGGAGTGGTGACGGTGTGCCTGTCTCGGAGTCTGACCAGAAGACCGCCTCGTTTCCCTCTTTTTCGGAGTCGTTTTTTTGGGTCGCTGCATGGAATCCACTCCGTTGTCCTGTTTGTAAGGCAGAACACAGGATCCGCGTCGCGAAAAACATATTCTTGATCGTACTGATGGTGAGTTGACGCTGATCTTATATTCAGTAGTTCTTCTCGACTGTATGTAATGAAACCTAAGATGACCTGGGGTACTAATGTAAGAAATAACACGTAAAAAACAAAAAACTGCATAGTTTCCTAGGAACGCAATGCCTCTTTAGTGTCCTAAGTTTTCATAACTGTGACCTTTTGCCACCGTCTGTAAGCTGTTAGTGTCTTAATGACCGTTCTACAGGTGCATGTTCATTAATCGTTTATGGTTCATTGAACAAGCATGGGAAACAGTGTTTAAACCATTTACAATGAAGATCTGTGAAGTTATTTGGATTTTTACTAATTATCTTGGAAAGACTGGGTCCTGGAAAAGGGCCGATTTTTTTTTTCTTCTGAGCTCATGTGTGTGAACTCAACTAATCTGAAAGCAATGTTACTGTAAAAGAATGCTCATGAACATGCCGTCTCATATGAACAATCCTGATCAATGTTATTTTGCCATATTCCAGAAACATCCTAATCTCAGTTGGATTGAATACACCACATACATTTCTAAGTGAATTGCATACTACAAGCTTAAGACAGTTCGGTCCGATCTTTATTCGCTGTGTGACTGACCTGTTGACAGGTCAGAGAGGAGGTTCCAAAGGAACAGCGTAAAGAGGAAAGATGATCAACACTCCCTGCATCGTAACCCTCTGCAACCCTATCACACCCCTCTTGGTCCTTAACTGTCTCTCCCTCCTCCAGGGGTTTTATATATAGTTCCAGCGCTCAGTGTCAAAGCCTCTCACTCAGATCCATTACATGACCGCACATGATGGACGCACCCTATTCTCTACTATACACAAACTATTCACTATACTCTAGTCATTATACAGTTACGATGCACACTGTAGTGCGTGGCTGACTTCCTCATATGAAGTTGTTGCATGTTGAGTTTATATTTTTGTTTTCTATATATATTTCTATATATATTGTCCTTTATTATTTCACCTAACCCTACCACCCCTCCCCTAATTAGGCATCTACTTCCAGTTTATACATACTATATACTATATACATACTATATATATATATATATACATTCTGGGCATCCTCACTGAACTTCTGGAGAGAGTTTGCTGCACTGAAAGTAAAGGGGCTGAATAATTTTGCACACCCAATTTTTCAGTTTTTGATTTGTTAAAAAAGTTTGAAATATCCAATAAATGTCGTTCCACTTCATGATTGTGTCCCACTTGTTGTTGATTCTTCACAAAAAAATACAGTTTTATATCTTTATGTTTGAAGCCTGAAATGTGGCAAAAGGTCGCAAAGTTCAAGGGGGCCGAATACTTTCGCAAGGCACTGTAGATATTCTGGGCCTACTGCCTCTGAGTGTGTGTGTGTTCCCTTCCTGTGTCCCCCACTGTTTAAGCTAACTCTCCTTATTGAGGGTAAAGGAGTCAACACTGACCATTACAGCTGCATTTCTGAATCATACAGAGCATCCCGGTCCCATTAGACAACGCTGCCCACTGGCATTCAGAGTTGTGGCACGCATAATTATGATGAAATTATACTATTGGAAAGCACAAAAAGTTGCGAGTAACCTGTGTGCTGCCAGATACATGTCTAACTTGTGTATTTTGTTTTTGTAAATACTGAAGATCTGACTGATAATCAAGAGGTGTCATATCAAGGTGGAATGTTGGATAAAGAATCATACTCATCACATTCATTGTTACTCTAGTCCTCTGATGCAACCATTCTAGTTCTGCTAATTTATCAGTTGCCAAAAGAAGATTTACGTGGGAAGATCCAGTGATGACATCATACATTAATTCCTGTGATATTCTAGAATTTTGACAATGTATATAAACGTGTGTTACAATGACTCCTGACAAATCCTCTTCTTCTCTAGCTATAATCACCAAACTGGGCAAGAAAGCTAAGGCTTTTTAAATGTTCAAAAGTCAAATTTGTCTGTAAAATAACTCATGCATAAATGTAATGTAATTCAATAACGGAAAAAATACATGTGGCTTTGTCTCCTGTTCAACACTTGACTTACAAATCTGTCTTCCTTTGAAAACAGAAAACATTCCACTTCGGTCAGGATGGCTGCCCTCAGTTGTCCACATTGTGAAGAAGACATTCTGGGTGTCTGAAGTGTCTGCACCAAGGGCCCAGCCTACCAAAGACTGCCTAGAGCTGAAGGACTTCCAGTCTTACCTGGTGCTGGATGTGTGGGAGCCTAACATGGAGTCCCTTCAGAAGTGCAGTGTCCTTCTTGCTGCCTCCAGCCAACCTGGCCACAGCCAACCTGGCCACAGCCAACCTGGCCACAGCCAACCTGGCCACAGCCAACCTGGCCACAGCCAGAGCTGAAGAAGGGAGAGTCACCCTAACCTCTACTGCTACTCCAGGCCCAGCCATTGTGAGAGGCATAGGGGGAGAGAAGTGATGTGGCTTGGCTTCTCTGATGAGAGAAACAGTCACCAGAGCCATGACTTACTGCCAGTGCAGCATGAAGAGCTCCAGAGAGAACCAGCAGGACCTCTTCTCCCAGCTGTCCAAGTCCCGTAAGAGGAGCAGGGAGGGTGGGGAGGACCCTCAGGCCAACCCAGACTCCAAGAGTAGCAGAGTTGAGCACCCCACCCACAGCATTGTGTGCACAAGGTACTAAAATGACAGACTTTTTGATTCATGAAATGTTATGCAAGTTTTTGTTTTTCACATTTGCCGTGTTTTGGAATGAGTTTGAGTATTTTTGGTATTTTTTTTGTTAGAAATGTCTTACCTGTTATTTAACTCTTGAGTGTCTGTGTGTGGTAACTGCCAGGTAACTGCCAAAATAAAGGAAACATCAACATAAAGCATCTTCATAGGGCTTTGGGCTACCACGAGGCACCAGAACATCTTCAATGTGCCTTGGCATCGATTCTACAAGTGTCTGAAACTCTATTGGCGGTATGCAATACCCTTCTTCCACGAGAAATTCCATAATTTGGTGTTTTGTTGATGGTGGTGGAAACTGCTCTCTCAGGCACCGCTCCAGATTCTCTCCAATAACTGTTCCATTGGAATGAGATCTGGTGACTATGACACACACACACACACACACACACACACACACACACACACACACACACACACTCACACACATACACACTTTAAACCCATGCTTCTTTGAGACCCCTCTTTCAAAGTCACTGAGATCTATTATTCCAGCCATTGTAGCCAAAATAATGGGCAACTGGGATTTTTTTATACATGACCCTAAGCATGATGGGATGTTAATTGCTTAATCAATCAATCAATCAAATGTATTTATAAAGCCCTTTTTACATCAGCAGGTGTCACAAAGTGCTTGTACAGAAACCCAGCCTAAAACCCCAGAGAGCAAGTAATACAGACGTAGAAGCACACTGGCTAGCAAAATCTCCCTAGAAAGGTAGGAACCTACGAAGAAACCTAGAGAGGAACCAGGCTCTGAGGGGTGGCCAGAATACTTAACCCCAGACTGTTCTTCAAGATGTTCAAACACTCATAGATGACCAGCAGAGTCAAATATTAATAAGCTCAGTGGTTATAGAGGGTGCCACAGGTTACCACCTCAGGAGTAACTTTCATTTGGCTTAATTAATTCAGGATGAAAGACCCTCTCTAACCTCTTACGTATGTATGGACCCTACATCATGGGTCAGAGGTCAACCGTGACCACATAGCTACCAGTGTCACTTCCAGGAAAAGACTCAGGCCGCATAGCATTTACATAGCTCACCACAGAGTCAGCCATGGGGCGGACAACACCAGACATGCAATCAAACACTGTTTTAACATTACCCCATTTGGTTGTGTGTGTGTGTGCGAGCGAGCAAGCGCGTGAGTGAGAGAGAGAGCGAAAGAGTGAGAGACCAAAAGAATGAGAGAAAGAGAGCCGCTTTTGAAACCCCTGTCAACCCAAGAATCCGGTATGATCTTCCTCTTGTTAATTAAGCGTCAAAAGGTTTGATGTTATCTTATTAATAAGTTAGCTTGTCATGTGAGTTTATTTATTATGTTGACAAATATATATGTTTATAAACACAATTCTGCGTCAGTGGACATATGAGTGACAGCAAGAATAACCCTGGCTGGTAAAGGTTGGATCTGTTGAAGACGCTGGCATCATTTTTCCCTTCATAGTCCAATTGTTATTAAAGGCCCAGTAGGCCCTGGTCACCGTTCACTTTTACAACAACCTCAAAGCTCCGTCCCCCTCGCCCAATTTGGAGAGCCTAAAAATAAGGAGAAGTGTCACAACTGTTATGGCGCCCCAGGGCCAATCGTTGACCCCCTTCTCTTATGTTACCCAATGGTGTTGCATCTCGCTATCTTCGTCTGATTAGAGAATACCCATCCTGCAGTTGTATATGGTCATGACGGGGGCATTCCAGGGAGTTGAGGGGCCTGACGTGAGCTTCAGGGGTGCCGAGCTTTTTAAAAACCTGTCCTGCCTAGAGCTTCATTTAGCTACTCAAGTGTAACGGACATCACCAAGCAGGCTGCCGCCGCCGAATTCGTAGGGCTACTAGCGGTCCTGTCCACAGACAACGCCTTCATCTTTCTACAGTCTATTCTTCTTCCGTGCCAAGGTGTCTATTAGGATGCAGTCACCACTTTTTTCACAATTCTGATAAATTTAAAGCCAGGAGACCGTCCACATTGGAAACGATAAACGGATTATTTAATTAATCCCACTGACAGACTGCTTGGTTTGACAAACTCCACTCCCATCACAAGTACAAACAAAAATCTCGTTTACTCTTGCTTTCATATTTTTCCTAGTTTTACAACTTTTTTCACGGCCAATGCGCAAGCTTGGCACTGCCCCGCAATAAACCGTTTTTTCTTTCTTTCCACGCTCCCTTGCGTGCCGTAACGTTCACACACTGGGCCCACTGAATGTGGTATAAAAAGGGCACGGAAACCGACAACATGATGAGCAATAATACGTACTACGAGCAGCAGCAGCCGCCGCAGTACTACAAGAGTACGGACAACGGGGACGACGAGGAAGAGATGCCGGCTACGGAGAAGGACCTCGCTGAGGATGCGCCCTGGAAGAAAATACAACAGAACACCTTCACCAGGTGGTGCAACGAGCACCTCAAGTGCCTCAACAAGCGGATCAACGACCTACAGAAAGACCTGACCGACGGGCTCAAGCTCATCGGTCTTCTGGAGGTTTTGAGCCAGAAGAAAATGTACAGAAAGTACCACGCCAGACCTAACTTCAGACAAATGAAACTGGAAAATGTGTCCGTTGCGCTGGAATTCTTGGAGAGAGAACACATAAAGCTGGTATCGATAGGTAAGTGGTGTTTGTATTTAGGACCGATATAGCGCAATGGTTGGGTTTCTCGGGACATGTTGAAAGTTGATGCTTTGTCCACTCTGTCTGCGATAGCCACTTTTGGGGGTGCCGTTACTGTTTAGAGGGCGTATTTGAGTCAGGGGAATGAGTCTGAGATTGATTTATCCTCAAAATGAATTAAACACATTTTGATCTTATAGAAAAGTAATGCGCAATGCAGCTTTTTATTTATTAGAGTAAAACGTATTCCTAGTTGTGTTGTTGATTGTTCCATGAATATATTGTTCAGAGTTGTGTTTTCACTGTATACACTTCTCCATAACTGTTGTTGCATGCATTATAAACTGCATAACTGAAATGCACGGTACTTTTTGACGCAAATTACGCACGTCGTCGATATGTACTTCTGTGCGTAAGAGTGACCAGACCACGGCGCGATGTGTTCAGGATGCGCCAAACAAGAAATGTCCCCTTTCTGACTGCCCGACAAAGACTGCTTTCAGCTGGATCCGGGAAACAGAGAGATTCTGGATTCGGTGCATGCCTTTGGATCCCTGTGTGTTATTACTGTGTATCTCATGCATGGTCCCATTAGAAACGATATTGCCAATTGAGAGTCATTACAATCTCAGGTTTAACCAACTTAGCTGCTGTCATTTGTTGTTCATGAAATGAAATACTGAATGAGTCATTTGGAGCGTTCTCATCGAATGGATAGTCTACAATTTGGATTAGGCAATGTCTTTATAGTTGCTTCTGAATGATGTAGTGATTTGGCATCTCTATCTCATGTGTTCAAGCATGTGGACCAAAGATGAATAAGTAACAAGTAGTCTACAAAACATTTGTATATATCCAGCTATTTGTATATACACTGAGTGCACAAAAGGAACACCTGCTCTTAGGAACACCTGCTCTTTCCATGACATAGACTGACCAGGTGAATCCAGGTGTAAGCTATGATCCCTTATTGATGTCACCTGTTAAATCCACTTCAATAAGTGTAGATGAAGCGGAGGAGGCAGGTTAAAGAAGGATTTTTAAGCCTTGCGACAATTGAGACATGGATTGTGTATGTGTGCCATTCAGAGGGTGAATGGGCAGAGACAACATATTTAAGTGCCTTTGAACAGGGTATGGTAGTAGTTGCCAGGCACATCAGTTTGAGTGTGTCAAGAACTGCATCGCTGCTGGGATTTTCACGCTCAACAGTTTCTCGTGTGTATCAAAAATGGTCCACCACTCAAAGGACATCCAGTCAATTTGACACAACTGTGGGAAGCATTGGAGTCAACATGGGGCAGCATCCCTGTGGAACGCTTTCAACACCTTGTAAAGTTCATCCCCCCTCCTTTTGCCCTCAGAACAGCCTGATTTTGTCTGGGCATAAACTCTACAAGGTGTCGAAAGCGTTCCACAGGGATGCTGACCCATGTTGACTCAAATGCTTCCCACAGTTGGCTGAATGTTCTTTGGGTGGTGGACCATTCTTGATACACCCAAGAGACTGTTGAGCATGAAAAACCCAGCAGTACCCCGTTCAAAAGACATAAATATGTTGTCTTTCCCATTCCCCCTCTGAATGGCACACACCCAATCCATGTCTCAATGGTTTCAAGGCTTAAAAATCCTTCTTTAAACTGTGTCCTCCTGTTCATCTACGCTCATTGAAGTGGATTTAACAGATGTCATGAGTAAGGGATCATAGCTTTCTCCTGGATTCATCTGGTCAGTCTATGTCATGGAAAGAGCAGGTGCTCTTAGTGTTTTGTAATGTAATGTTTTAGAACCAGAGGCTCCAGGATGTAGGATTTGTTCTTGGAGAACCAATAACAACATCAGAGAGGCAGGGGCTCAGCCTGATGTCCCTAACTGGTTTTAATGTGGATTCTGATGATTTTTTAATATATTTTTTTATTAGGATCCCCATTACCTGTTGCAAAAGCACCAGTTAATCATCCTGGGGTCCACATGAAACATGAAACATGACATAATACAGAACGTCGATAGACAAGAACAGTTCATGGACAGAACTACATACATAAAAGGCACACGTAGCCTACATATCAATGCATACAAACAAACTATCTAGGTCAAATAGGGGAGAGGCGTTGTGCTGCGAGGTGTTGCTTTATCTGTTTTTTGAAACCAGGGTTTCTGTTTATTGGAGCAATATGAGATGGAAGGAAGTTCCATGCAATAAGGGCTCTATGTAATACTGTACGCTTTCTTGAATTCGTTCTGGATTTGGGGACTATGGAAAGACACCTGGTGGCATATGATTATGATGATGATGATATGATTATGATGATGATGATGAAGCAGCCAGCAGGACAAACAGTAGTGTATTGTTAAGACTGGCCTTGTAGAGGGCTCCTCTGTTGCTGAACCTTATAACAGTGATTTATGAATGCACCTTGTGCTCAGAGAATGTGGTTCTCAGGAAAACATTGATTTTTAACCTTAATTTAACTAGGTAAGTCAGTTAAGAACACATTTTTATTTTCAATGACGGCCTAGGAACAGTGGGTTAACTGCCTTGTTCAGGGGCAGAACAACAGATTTCTACCTTGTCGGCTCGGGGATTCGATCTAACAACCTTTCGGTTACTAGTCCAACGCTCTAACCACTAGGCTACCTGCCGCCCCAAAATAATCCTTGGCTGAGCGTTCTGCCTTAAAACTAATCAATGCTACAATATTTATGCTCAGAATCTAAAACAGGTTCATGAGAAAAGGCGGCACACCAAAGCATCCTTGTTGTCAACATCTGTTGTGCTGATGTGTTGTGGCTGATAAGAGCATGGCAACAGCCATCAGTGGTACAGACCCCAGTTCCCACTCTGGCCTTTGTTGTTTTCTTCGTCTTATACATTGTTTACTTTCTGTCACATACAGTGCCATCAGAAAGTATTCACACCCCTTGACTTTTCAAACATTTAGTTTTGTTACAAAATGGGATTCAAATTGATTTAAATATCCTTTTTTTGGGGTCAAGGATCCACACAAGATATATTACTGTTACATTTTTCATGAATTATTAACTATCAAAATAAAGAAAGTCACACACTCCATGTGTAATGGCCCAGCAATTTAATGGGTATTTACCAACGTTTCGGCATCACTGTGCCTTCCTCTGGGTCATGAATGAAATAAAATATCATCGATTTTTTTCTTCCTCTTTGACCAAACTCTATGATATTTAATTGTATTTATGTAAAATAAAACAGTAATTTAATAGATACGTATTCATCCCCTTAAGTCAATAGATGTTAGATTCACCTTTAGCAGAGACTACAGCTGTGACTGTTTTTGTGTAAGTCTCTAAGAGCTTAGCATACCTGGATTGTACAATATTTGCCCATTATTCTCAAAAACATTATTCAAGCTCTGTCAAGTTGGTTGTTGATCATTGCTAGACAGCTATTTTCAAGTATTGCCATAGATTATCAAGGCGATTTAAGTCAGAACTATAACTAGGCCACTCAGGAACATTCAATGTCATCTTGGTAAGAAACTCCAGTGTATATTTGGCCTTATATTTTAGGTTATTTTCCAGCTGAAAGGTGACTATGTCTCCCACTGTCTGTTGGAAAGCAGACTGAGCCAGGTTTTCCTCTCAGATTTAGCCTATGCTTAGCTCTATTCCAATGCTTTCTATCCTAAAAAACTCCCTAGTCCTTGCCGATGACAAGCATACCCATAACATGATGCATCCGTCACCATGCTTGAAGAGTGGTACTCAGTTATGTGTTGTGTTGGATTTGCCCCAAACATAACGCTTTGTATTCAGTACAAAAAGTAAATTTCTTTGGCAATTTTTTTTGCATTATTACTTTAGCGCCTTATTGCAAACAGGATGCATATTTTGGAATATTTGTATTCTGTAAAGGCTTTATTCTTTTCACTCTGTCATTTATGTTAGTATTGTGGAGTAACTACAATGTTGTTGATTCATCCACAGGACAAAATCCACAGGTCCAATATCTGTTAGGGCTACCCAGGATGCAGTGTGATAAAGGGGAAATGGGTCTACAAGCAGACAGAGTCATTGGGAAGGGTCGGACCAGGGTGGCTGAGTGACATTGGTGAAAAGAGTGATCCTTTCAGAAGGGCACCTGCCATGGCTCTCTCTCTCTCAGTGGGGGGTGGAGGGGAGTGTTGGCTAACAGAAGAGCTGGAGAACTCACACACTCACACACTCATTCACTCTGCCTTACTCCTTCACACACATGATACACACACACTCATGGATGCCAGCAGGCAGGGAAGGAAGACTAGAGGGTGTGTGACATGGAGGTTTGGAAATCAGTGTGTGTCACAGAGTGTGTGACATGGAGAGTTGGAAGTCAAGTAAGTACGGGAAAGGTTACTGCCACAGGAAATTCAGACTGATATCCCCCTCCCCCCTGGTTCTGGTGGTTTGGCCTTCCGGCTCTCTGGTTGTCTGGTAGTCTGGTAGTCTGGAGGGGCAGTGAGGGGCCAGCCTGGCCCAGGTCAGCTTCACTCATTTGGGGAAGGGGGGAGCTGATTGATGAGCAGACAGCTGGGCTCTGGGGCTCTGGGCTTCCTCCACTAACAGGCGCCTAAAATAGACCCACATAGAGCCCCAGAGTGGCATGGGGAGAGGGGGCGGGGGAGAGGACTGCGAAAGAGGGGTTAGTTAAAAGAGAGGAGGCAGGGAAGTGGGGAGAATGAGAGGGGTTAGGAGAGAGGTTGTGGAGAGAGGGGGTCGGGAGAGAGGAGAGGGAAATTACGAGGGTATGACGGGGCGAGGAAAAGGTGACTGAGACCTCTGGCGCTGAGGGGGGTTTTAGGTGGGGGTCCTGAATAGTTGCGTATCCCTTTTCCCAGCACTAAGACACAGTAGTATATGACATTATGACTCAAACAGACCATCCGTTATGACATTATGACTCAAACAGACCATCCGTTATGACATTATGACTCAAACATGCCATCCGTTATGACATTATGACTCAAACAGACCATCTGTTATGACATTATGACTCAAACATGCCATCCGTGATGACATTATGACTCAAACAGACCATCCGTTATGAAATTATGACAAACAGACCATCCGTGATGACATTATGACTCAAACAGACCATCCGTTATGACATGATGACTCAAACAGACCATCCGTTATGACATTATGACTCAAACAGACCATCCGTTATGACATTATGACTCAAACAGACCATCTGTTATGACATTATGACTCAAACATGACCATCCGTGATGACATTATGACTCAAACAGACCATCCGTTATGAAATTATGACAAACAGACCATCCGTGATGACATTATGACTCAAACATACCATCCGTTATGACATGATGACTCAAACAGACCATCTGTTATGACATTATGACTCAAACAGACCATCCGTTATGACATGACTCAAACAGACCATCTGTTATGACATTATGACTCAAACATGCCATCCGTGATGACATTATGACTCAAACAGACCATCCGTTATGAAATTATGACTCAAACAGACCATCCGTGATGACATTATGACTCAAACAGACCATCCGTTATGAAATTATGACTCAAACAGACCATCCGTGATGACATTATGACTCAAACAGACCATCCGTTATGACATTATGACTCAAACAGACCATCCGTTATGACATTATGACTCAAACAGACCATCCGTTATGACATTATGACTCAAACAGACCATCCGTTATGACATTATGACTCAAATAGACCACCCGTTATGACATTATGACTCAAACAGACCATCCGTTATGAAATTATGACTCAAACAGACCATCCGTGATAACATTATGACTCAAACAGACCATCCGTTATGACATTATGACTCAAACAGACCATCCGTTATGACATTAGATGGACCTCCGCTTACTCATAAAGTTAGAACTTACTCTGCTCTTTGATGAATGAGTACATCTCTCTCTCTCTCTCTCTCTCTCTCTCTCTCTCTCTCTCTCGCTCTCTCTCTCGCTCTCTTTCTCTCTCTTTTTCTAATTCTCTCTCCCTCTCTCTCTCTCTGTGTCTCTCTCTCCATCCCCCCTCTCTGACTCAGTCCTGATGAGAGAAAAAGAGAAGTTGAGCGGGGCCCTCTGATTGGTTGGTAATTTTATTTGACTGCGGTATGATTGACCCCATTGTGGGTTCACATTGTAGTTGTGAATTTAACAGGGGGGAAAGTTGTGGTATCTCCAGTAGTAACTGTGTGTATGTGTGTATGTGTTTCCTGTATCACTATCCAAGGCTAAATACTGTGGTTCTGTAATGGGTCTCTGATATGACTGTGCAATGTGGTGGGGAGCAATGACAGAGAGAGAAAAGGGGAAGAGAGCAGTATGGAGAGAGAACGAGGGAGAGAGCAGTATGGAGAGAGAACGAGGGAGAGAGCAGTATGGAGAAAGAACGAGGGAGAGAGCAGTATGGAGAGAGAACGAGGGAGAGAGCAGTATGGAGAGAGAACGAGGGAGAGAGCAGTATGGAGAGAGAGCAAGGGAGAGGGCAGTATGGAGAGAGAACGAGGGGAGAGAGCAGTATGGAGAGAGAACGAGGGAGAGAGCAGTATGGAGAGAGAACGAGGGAGAGAGCAGTATGGAGAGAGAGCAAGGGAGAGGGCAGTATGGAGAGAGAGCAAGCAAGGGGAGGGCAGTATGGAGAGAGAACAAGGGGAGGGCAGTATGGAGAGAGAAAGGGAGAGGGCAGTATGGAGAGAGAACGGGGAGAGGCAGTATGGAGAGAGAAGGGCAGTATGGAGGGAGAGAGGGCAGTATGGGAGAGGGAGAACAGTATGGGAGAGAGAGCAGTATGGAGAGAGAACGAGGGAGAGAGCAGTATGGAGAGAGAACGAGGGAGAGAGCAGTATGGAGAGAGAACGAGGGAGAGAGCAGTATGGAGAGAGAACGAGGGAGAGAGCAGTATGGAGAGAGGGAGAGAGCAGTATGGAGAGAGAGGGGCAGTATGGAGAGAGAGCAAGGGGGAGGGCAGTATGGAGGGAGAGCAATGGAGAGAGAGCAAGAGAGGGCAGTATGGAGAGAGAGCAAGGGGGAGGGCAGTATGGAGAGAGAGCAAGGGAGAGGGCAGTATGGAGAGAGAGCAAGGGGGAGGGCAGTATGGAGAGAGAGCAAGAGAGAGGGCAGTATGGAGCAAGAGAGCAAGGGAGAGGGCAGTATGGAGAGAGAACGAGGGAGAGAGCAGTATGGAGAGAGAGCAAGGGAGAGGGCAGTATGGAGAGAGAGCAAGGGGAGGGCAGTATGGAGAGAGAGCAAGGGAGAGGGCAGTATGGAGAGAGAGCAAGGGGAGGGCAGTATGGAGAGAGAGCAAGAGAGAGGGCAGTATGGAGAGAGAGCAAGGGAGAGAGCAGTATGGAGAGAGAGCAAGGGAGAGAGCAGTATGGAGAGAGAGCAAGGGAGAGGGCAGTATGGAGAGAGAGCGAGGGAGAGAGCTGTATGGGAGGAGAGGGAGAGCAGTATGGAGAGAGAGCAAGGGAGAGAGCAGTATGGAGAGAGAGCAAGGGAGAGGGCAGTATGGAGAGAGAGCGAGGGAGAGAGCAGTATGGAGAGAGAGCGAGGGAGAGAGCAGTATGGAGAGAGAGCAAGGGAGAGGGCAGTATGGAGAGAGAGCAAGGGAGAGGGCAGTATGGAGAGAGAGCAAGGGAGAGAGCAGTATGGAGAGAGAGCAAGGGAGAGAGCAGTATGGAGAGAGAGCAAGGGAGAGAGCAGTATGGAGAGAGAGCAAGGGAGAGAGCAGTATGGAGAGAGAGTGAGAGAAAACGAGAGCGGGAGAGAGTGCAGGGAGAGGATGGAGTAGAAAGAGAGGGGGATAGAAGCTGGATGATAGAGGGAGCGAGAGAGCAGTATGGAGAGGGCGAGAGAGAGGGTGGTGAGGGTGACTGGTTCTTACGTTGATGGTCTCACTCCTTCAGCAAGTCTCTGGGGTGTGTGATAAAAATGTAACCTTACCCCCAATGTTACCCCAACACTCTGAGAGGTTCCAAGTTACCTCCTGGTCTCCTGGTGTTAGGCAGTGTTCAGGCTCTGTGGTAGTAGACCCTATGGGGTAGTAGAAGTATTAACTGTTGCAGATCCCTCCCTGATATCTTACTTTACTGGAGCTGAGGGAAATGAGTGAGACCACTCTCTCTCTTTCCTCATCTTTCTTTTTGTCTCTCCTCTCTCTCTTTTCATCTCTGTCTCTGTCTCTGTCTCTTCATCTCAGCCGCTCTCTCTCTCTTCCTCACCCTCTCTCTCTCTCGCCCGACAACAGTGTCTCTAATTGTTAGCATGTGTCAGAGGCAGTCAGCTCAGAAGAATGTCCGAGCAGGGCCAGAACCCCCCAATCACCCCCTACCCTACATGCCACACCCCCTACCTCTCTAGCAGCCACCAAGGATAAGCAACTCTGGCTAGCCAAGAGAGGAGAATAACTCTGATTGCACCACCACCTCCCCACAAAAACACCTCACCCCCAAAACACCTCACCCTCTGTTAATATCTTTCTTTATAAAGGAAGTCCTCTATGTTGGATTGATATGGTTTCTCCCCCCACAGACTTCCAGCCATTTCTCTTGTGTCGTGTACAGCATTTAGATACAGAGGACTTAGGAAAAGGTCCAGCTTTTCAACAGCCAGTTGAATATGTCGCCTTATTGTTAGAGGGCCATGTGTTTAGTGTTGCAGTCTGGGTAGAGGGAATTGAATGGGCTATATGTAAGATCTTTTAATTGGGTGGAAGCACATCAAATCAAATGACAACATCAGTCTCACACTGAGAACCCCTGAAATGATATTGGTGTAATAATCATTTTGCTCTGTTATATAGTATTCTGTGTAAAACAATATATATTTCCATGTATCTAATCCAGCTGTCAATTTTGCATTGATGTACTGTCTATTTCCACTGGTTATCAGAGGAGGCTGAGGATATGCTCTGTATTTCATCTTTGGATTCAATGAACCTGAGCAGAAGTACAGGTATATGAGATTATAAAACGGTTGTGTCTAATACTGGATGCTCATTGGCTAAAACCGCAGTCCAGCCGGTGTCTATTCCACAAGTTACCACCGGCTAAATCTATGACGTTGAAATGCCCATTTACTCTGTTCCATCTCACTGCGCAATCCACTGTCTCATCATCTCAGCCAGGCAATTTATAAACTAGATCTTCCCTGTAAAAAAGCATCTAGAAATGATCTCCCATTTCTTTTAGACTAACATTTAGTTTTCAACAGCGGAGATTAGCAATAACCTTGCCGTCTGTCTCTCCGGCATTTGCAACATATTGAAATTCCTTCTCCCATCTGTCCGATGGTAATGAACGTGTCGGGAGTCTGAACGAGACAGACAGACTGGCATACACACAAAGAAATGTCTGTAGAAAAACACTAAATGCAGCTAGTTTGCTGTCATTCCAGCTTCAGTTTCTTCTGAACAGAGAGCAAATGTTCTACGCCAGGCGAAATCGCACATCATTAGCTCATTTTTATGGATGTATAAAAAAAAAAAAATCATTAGAAAACAGCTTAAACAAACTCAAATGCAGCTACTTTGCTGTTATTCCGGTTGCACTGTTTGACGTGACTGTGTTAGACAAAGTTGGCTAGCTAGCAAGCAAGGGATAAGAAGGTTCACAGCCATCATGGCAAGTGAACATTTTGAACGACGGACTGGGTCACGTCCATAGTTTTAGATCAAAAAGACTTAACGATTGGGCCACGTATCTAGCAACCGGACCGATTGAACGAACGACCAGCCTGCTTGGGTATCAACCCTTGATTTGTGTCTGGACTATATCTCGTGGAGGGTGAAATACAGTAGTGTGAATAAATGAATCAAAATAATGTTTTTAATTCAAATATGTCAATCATTATTTGAATATGTTGGAATCTCATTGTATAAAAGGGATAATGCCCTCGAAGCCGTTGTTGTTAGGTCCGAGACGAAGGCCTAACAGCACCTGTGCCAAAATCCTTCAAACACCAGCTTCTCGGGCATCACTTAATTAGAATTCATCCATTGTCTCCTCTTCATTCTCAGTGGCACAGATGGTCAGTTTGCCTGCTCTCTCTCTCTCTCTCTCTCTCTCTCTCTCTCTCTCTCTCTCTCTCTCTCTCTTTCTCTTTCTCTTTCTCTCTCTCTCCTCTCTCCATCTCAGTGGTCTGCGTGAAGCGTGAGGAGGAGCATAGTGAGAGGAAGAAGTCCGTCCACAAGTTAAATGTTCCAAAAGGCACTGCTCGTAAAGGTTTTAGCACGGCACCACAGCCAGGGTCAAACGAGGACCACAGAGCAGTTTCCACTGGAGAGAGAGAGGGAGAGATTAGGAGCAGAGTGAAAGATAAAGTAGAGAGGAGACACAGAGATATGGACAGGAAGAGAAGAGTGGAAACAGGGGATAGGGTGAGTGGAAGAGTGAAGAGATGGACAGGAAGAGAAGAGTGGAAACAGGGGATAGGGTGAGTGGAAGAGTGAAGAGATGGACAGGTAGAGAAGAGTGGAAACAGGGGATAGGGTGAGTGGAAGAGTGAAGAGATGGACAGGCAGAGAAGAGTGGAAACAGGGGATAGGGTGAGTGGAAGAGATGGTCAGGGAGAGACTGGTTCAACATAATGTGTTATTCCAGAGACTGACGTTTCCAACAGACAGACCTACCAGACAGTTGACATTCCTTTGAGTCCAGCCAAGAGAGCCAAAATCACAAGGTTGTTTGGGATGAGATATTTTGAATCCGTGTCAATACATGTTTATTATGACTAGCCACAAAGTTTTTTCACCGATGACGAGCGGGATTAATCCAAGGGGTCCTGATGATGGTGATGTTAAATGTCAGGCAGTGACACAGCCGCCTGCTTCCTGTGAGGATGTTTGGGTATATGAGTTTCCAGTACATCACTTTGTTTGTTACTCTGTCCACATAGACTTGGCACCATAAACATAGATAACGGTCCGTGTCCATAGCAACAAAACGTTTCCAAACCACATTTCCACAATTTCTATGTTTAAGACAGATGTGATGACCTAATCGTTGCGAGTGGAAACAGGTTATCAGGATTAAGCCATCTGGACCACAGGATTACACAGTGGGGGATATAATATGAAGGGAAGAATAACGGATGAAAGAGAGGGGGGGTGGGGGAGAACTCTGGAGTTGAGAATGGGGTTTGGATCTGACCTCTCCCTTCGACACATACAGGAGCCACCTAACATCCAGTGCTGTGGTGCCTGGCAAAGGTAGGTTATCTAAATGTGTGTGTGTGTGTGTGTGTGTTTGTGTGTGCTCGTGTGTGTGTGTGGGGTTTGTGCGTGTCTGTGTGTGTCTGCGTAGACTAAGTCACTCACATCTGGAGTGTCAGAACAGAGAGCAGTCGCTTCTATAACCTGATTGGTCAAAGTGAGAGAGACAGAAAAGCAGAGAGGTAGAGTTCCATTGAAAGGTTCCATTGTGCCCTGTTTCAGTGACGTCACCATTAAGGTCCCCTGTCAATGTCTGTCATGCTGTTAAAATAGCCCAGCATTACACACAGTATAATGTAACCTAGCGTATGTGGAGTGCCCTCCATGCTAAATAAACAACCTGTTGTAGTCTATGCACACACTTCTTAGCACCCTGAGAAATCGGCAAGTGCATTCTGGGGCAGTTGGTGTCAGGCACAACTGCTGCTAGCAGCCCAACAATCTGACCCCTTAATCCATTTCACCCAAGTCTGCTCCCTACAGGGTTGCTAGGTCTGACCCTAACTCTACTTCCCTCTGCTCCCTACAGGGTTGCTAGGTCTGACCCTAACTCTACTTCCCTCTGCACCCCAAGGTGTTGCCTGATCTAAGCCCATATTCATCTTCACTCTCCTCCTGGTCCCTATGGCGTTGCCAGATTGGACATTTTGTTTATCCAGGCGCAGGCCTCTCTCCTCACCTCCCACAGAACAGGGTAGGTTCCATTGGGGTGCTGTGAGGTCAGAGCAGGGGAAATAACAAGATGGAGGGGGAAAATGACTGATAACATGTTTAGGATATTTCTCAGCCTCGACACAAATTGGGGATTTTAAGGAATCTGGCACCCCGCCGAATGCGCTGATGACGGTTCAAGGCAAGGGAAGGCTGGGGGAAGGGAGTGAGGGTGAGGCGAGGCAAGAGGAGTGATAGCAGGGTGTGGGGGAGGGCCCAGCTGTGTAGTGCCCAGATGTTTGGCCCTCAGCATGGCGGAAAAAATGAATAATTAACCCTTTGAACCCTCTGCCATTCATGAACTTCTTCCCTTATGGGTCATAAGGCCACTGCCACTCCACACACCTCTTTACCTGGGACAGATCAGAAGTGAGAATGAGGAGAACAGCTTGAGTCTTTCTCCCTTATCATACCAGGGATGAATGTGTGTCTGAGTGACGCTGGGACATTACACACACGCTGGGGAGTTCAAATGATATAGTTCTAACACCCACATCCTTGATCAATTAGATGTAGTTCCTTTTGAAGCAGCTAAAATGGCTGGCTGTTCATTCTATGGGCTAAGATAGGGTTTCTACCTGTCACTCTCTCCATCTATTTTTGGCTCATGTTTGCCTGTCTCACGCTGTGGGCCCTGGGATGTGTTCTTTGGTGAGGTTTTTTTCATGAATGACTGTTCTGGGTCTTCTAAGATGTGCTTGTGAATGGAGTTTAAGGCTCTGTCATTCACAACATGCTTCATATGGTGACTTTAAAGGCTTATGAAAACGTCAGAGGATTTTACGCACACACATACATGCACACGCACGCACACACTTACACACATACTGTATGCAAGCATGCATGGATACACGCACACACAACACACACACACACACACAAATACACACACACTCAAACACATACACTCAAACACATACACACACTCTCTCTCTCTCTCTCTCTCTCTCTCTCTCTCTCTCTCACACACACACACAAGCACATGCACATATGCACTCACATACACTGAGTGTACAAAACATTAAGAACACCTGCTCTTTCCATGACATTTACTGACCAGGTGAATCCAGGTGAAATCTATGATCCCTTATTGTGTCACTTGTTAAATCCCCTTCTATCAGTGTAGATGAAGGGGAGGAGACAGGTTAAATAAGGATTTTTAAGCCTTGAGACATGGATTGTGTATGTGGGCCATTCAGAGGGTGAATGGGCAAGACAAAATATTTAAAGTGTCTTTGAACTAGGTATGTAGTAGGTTCCAGGCAAACCGGTTTGAGTGTGTCAAGAACGACAATGCTGCTGGGTATTTCATGCTCAACAGTTTCCTGTGTGTATCAAGAATGGTCTTCCACACAACAACATCCAGCAAACTTGACACAACTGTGGAATGCATTGGTGTCAACATGGGCCAGCATCTCTGTGGAATGCTTTCAACACCTTGTAGAGTCCATGCCCTCACACCTTGTAGAGTCCATGCCCTGACACCTTGTAGAGTCCATGCCCTGACACCTTGTAGAGTCCATGCCCTGACACCTTGTAGAGTCCATGCCCTGACACCTTGTAGAGTCCATGCCCTGACACCTTGTAGAGTCCATGCCCTGACACCTTGTAGAGTCCATGCCCTTACACCTTGTAGAGTCCATGCCCTGACACCTTGTAGAGTCCATGCCCTGACACCTTGTAGAGTCCATGCCCCGACTAATTGAGGATTTTTTGTGCTGCAAAATGGGGTGAAGCTCAATATTAGGAAGGTTTACCTAATGGTTTGTGTACTCAGTGTAAGCACGCACACACGCACGCACGCACACACACACACACACACACACACACACACACACACACACACACACACACACACACACACACACACACACAGAGATGGCTGCCATGTGTTTCCTGATCTGACAGTAGATTAGTGTTTAATGATCCAGTTTCAATGCAAGGCCCCCAGCTAACTTCCTACAATTCTATACATTTTGTCATGGTGCAGAGGAAAACATTTGCATTTTTAAAGCTAAATTCATGCTATCCTATACATTGTGCCATGAGGCGGAGCATTTCCTTCACAGTTTTACAGCCAATTTCCTGTAATTCTATTTTTTTTTTGCCATGGCTCACGACGTGTTCAAACGCTATCTGGGACCCTTGGGGCTGCCGGAGTATGTGTTATACCAGTGATACCATCTGTATCTATCTGCCATTCCGCAGCACATCTACCACTCTTCAGAAGACAAACTCCAAACTCTGCATTCCTGTGTAGTTCTGATCTACAACTTTGTGAAGTTAGTTAGCTTATTTCAGTTAACTAGTATGTAGTAACTATCTCTGTTTCTTCGTCTGTGTCTGTGTCTCCTGCCCTGTTCTGTTTTTAGTCTGTGCTTTCTCTCTGTAGTCTGCTGACTGTCACACTGTTGACCTATTCCCTGCTCACCACGCACACGCGCACACACACACACACACACACACACACACACACACACACACACACACACACACACACACACACACACACACACACACACACACACACACACACACACACACACACACACACACGCACACGCGCACACACACACACACAGCATATCTATCTGTGCCATCTTTCTGTGTGATCCATATTTATGGGCCAGTCTTAGTGTATTGCTTTGTATTCATATCTGTTCTGCACATACAGTATGCATAAGTATGTGTGTCTGTGTTTATGTAGCCATACAGTATGCGTGAGATTCCTCTAAGTGTAATAGAAAGTGTAGGGTTTCTGTCTGTACTGTAGCGTTGATGAGGACGTGGGTTAGTTGTATTCCACTGTGGTCCTCACAGTTCCCTCATGCAACACCAGCCCAGAGCAGAACAGATCACATGGGAGCCAGGGGGTGGGGGGGGAGACAATACCGCCTGTGTGCCGGAGTTTTGGGGGAGGGGGGATCAACCAAGGAGAAGGACTGTATACAGTGTATGTGACTGTGTGTGTTACTGTCTGTTACATCCCCCTAGAGGTTGTTGACCCCCCCAGTTGTTGGCTAGAGACGCCTGTGAGCAACTGGGCCGGCAGCTGAGACTGCAGACTGGGTCCCACCAGAGAGAGAGAAATATTTAGAGTGAGAAATAGAGGGAGAGAGCGAGAGAGTGAGAGAGTGAGAGAGAGCGAGAGAGTGAGAGAGAGAGAGAGAGAGCGAGAGAGAGAGAGAGAGAGCGAGAGAGAGAGAGAGCGAGAGAGAGAGAGAGAGAGAGAGAGAGAGTGAGAGAGAGTGAGAGAGAGCGAGAGAGAGCAAGAGAGCGAGAGAGAGAGAGAGCGAGAGAGAGAGCTCAGTCATCCTCCCTACGCCACAGCAGACCATACAAGTCCTCCGCTGCCCTCACTCCTTTCTCCCACACCCCCTGAGCACAACACTGGTAACCACTACTTGAATGTAAAATGGGCTGTTAACTCAAATACTCCCTTCGAGGACAATACAGTCTAGTCTATCAATCTACAGTAGGAAACATCCCACAAACTGATTTCCAACATTCAGTCAACACTCCTATAGAACAGAGTATTCCCTTCTTTATCTCCATTACTCTGACTGGGCCCAACCAGGTGACAAATCTAATTCACTTCTGAGCTTTCCTGGCTCAACCTCTAACTCAGGAAAAAGAGAAAGGGAGAAAGGTCCCTTTCTTTCTTGTGTTCTGTTCTTCTTTGTTAGTTACCCAGGCTACTATTCTGTTGGTAGAGAAACACCTCTGGGCCTGTGTTCAAAAAGAGTCTCAGAGTAGACGCGTGATCTAGGATCAGTTTAGCATTTCAGATAATAATAACCATGCTTCTATGTACAGGGGGGATCTGGTCCTAGGCCAGCACTCTTACTCTGAGACTCTTTGTGAATACAGACCCTGGTGTTCTTGAGGGGCTGGCTCAGGGTTTGGCATGAGGAGAGAGTGCTTGTTCCTGTAACCTGTTCACCATGACAGGGTTATTACCGAGTGGTATACAGTGTTTACTTTGGAGACTGCACCATGCCAAACACCCAACCAAGGGGGATGAGAAAGGGGGGAGTTAGGTAGAGCAGCCAGGGAGTAGAGGATTCATTTAGGAGAGATGTGAGCTGAATAGAAATGTGATCCAAGACGAAAGTGTGTGGAGGTCTGTTATAGCAACCATGTCTTGGTGTCTGTTTTCTATGGAGTGTTGAGAGATGTGATCTTACTGACGCTTTAGACACAGAACAGTTTAGAGTGAGTGTGTGAGTGTGTGGGTGTATTAGTACATGTCTGTGTGTGTGTGTGTGTGTGTGTGTGTGTGTGTGTGTGTGTGTGTGTGTGTGTGTGTGTGTGTGTGTGTGTGTGTGTGTGTGTGTGTGTGTGTGCCACATGTTTAGTTACTCGCTGTGTTAGACAGCTCTGGTCACAGCTCTTGAAATGGCTAGGCCCTTCAGTCTTTTATAAGTCACAGGTGATGTGTGTGTGTGTCTAATTTCCGTGGTCTTTATATAGCACTGGGCCTTTGTAAAGCCCTAAATTACACATCCAACATTTATCCAGCTGCTGGAGCTGACCCCGAGGCCTATTGTGTGTGGCGGAGGAATGCAGCAGGTCGTCAGCTGGCCTGTGTGTTTGTGTGTGTGTTTTTATGTGATTATGTTCGATTTGTGTGTGTCGATGTGTCTCTGTTGTGTAAAGGAGGATATGCATATTGTGTGTGTGATGATGATGAGGCTGTATGTTGTGTGTGTGTATCTGTTGGTTGTGCATGCGGGACTGAGTTTGTGTGTGTTTGCGTGTGTGTGTGTATGTTTGTTTGTGTGTTTGTGTGTATGTGTGTGTGTGTGTGTGTGTGTGTGTGTTTGTGTGTATGTGTTTGTGTGTTTGTGTGTATGTGTTTGTGTGTAGGAGTGTGTGTGTTTGTGTTTGTGTGTGTGTATGTTTGTGTGTGTGTGTGTGTGTGTGTGTGCATTGTGTTAGCAATTTATAAGCATCATTCATCTGTGTGTGTGTGTGTGTGTGTGTGTGTGTGTGTGTGTGTGTGTGTGTGTGTGTGTGTGTGTGTGTGTGTGTGTGTGTGTTATGTGTGTGTGTGATTATGTGTGTGTGATTATGTGTGTGTATTTGTGTGGTCCTATCCATGATGTAGTCTATGTATCTGTTCGTAGATTGAACCCTGGGTTTGTATACAGTACTCCTCCCATAATGGCATTTAACAGGGCTTTAATTGATGAGGTGGTGAGAGAGAATAATGGCATTTAATAGGGCTTTAATTGATGAGGTGGTGAGAGAGAAGGTGAGAGTTTGGTCAGCTGAAGCTCTCAGTCACAGTTCAGCTCTGCTTTGATTCATAAGGTTGTAGTTATAACTGTTTATTCAGGCCTGGCAGAGATACATGGGGAACCCTATGCCTGCAGGGGTAATACTCCAGCCAGGTCACCCATGATACAAGTCAGTATTCGACGTCCATCTATGTCTGAGGACGCCGAGAGATGATGTGGAAACCAGCCACTAGGGGCAACAGTGAGCGCTGTTACCTTCAAGTATATTTAGGTTTTGCTATGGTGTTGTGGACAGCGATGGCGGATGGACGTAAGCATCTGCCTTTGATTCAGTGTGTGTGTTCGCTTGTCCTGATGTCCCAGTGACAGACGGAGTGAATAGAGTGAGTGTTCGATAGAAAGTTGTTATTTTAAGCCTATCCCAAAACTTAACCCTTACCTTAACCATTCAGAGTTAACACCTAAACCGATTTTGGAGTTAAATGCCTAAACTTAACCTGAAACACTTCGAAATTTGACGTTCGGAACAACTTCGAAATTTGAGAAACATAGATGAACGTAATTCTGACGTGAGACTGTGAGAGTTTGTTACTCTGCGTTGGTGCACTAAGTGACTTTGTTTCCTTCTTAGGGATTGAAGTGTTCAATCATACTACTTCAGTGTGTGTCTTATATAAGCATAACCTTTTGACCGTTGTGGCTCTCAAGCCTTCGTTGTTCAGAGAAGCAGAAATGCAATTCATGCCAAGGAAAGTGATTTATCGATGTATATATGTGTGTGTGTGTGTATAAATGTGTGTGAGTCTGTTAAAAACTGCCCCTGGGAATCCCTCTCCAACAACTGTTTGACATTGGCTCCAGCTGGTGTCTGTGTGCATGTGTTTTCTTCCTTGGACATTGTCTTTGGGAAATCCTGTGGAAAATGTGAGTCTGAGTGGCTCGCATCCACACTGTCATTTGTTTTTTTCTGTCTTTCTTTCTCCTGTTGGAGAGATACGGTCACTTTTTCCCTCTCTCTCCTCTCAACTGTCAAACACTCACTCTATCTATTCACTCTATCCACTCACTCTATCTACTCACTCTATCTACTCACTCTATCTACTCACTCTATCCACTCAATCTTTCCACTCACTCTAAAGTATCCACTCACTCTATCCACTCACTCTATCCACTCACTCTATCTACTCACTCTAAGTATCCACTCACTCTATCTACTCACTCTACCCATTCACTCTATCCACTCACTCTATCCATTCACTCACTCTATCCATTCACTCACTCTATCCATTCACTCTATCCACTCACTCTATCCATTCACTCACTCTATCCATTCACTCTATCCAATCACTCTATCCACTCACTCTATCCACTCACTCTATCCATTCACTCTATCCACTCACTCTATCCACTCACTCTATCCATTCACTCTATCCATTCACTCACTCTATCCATTCACTCTATCCATTCACTCACTCTATCCATTCACTCACTCTATCCATTCACTCACTCTATCCATTCACTCTATCCACTCACTCTATCCATTCACTCTATCCATTCACTCACTCTATCCATTCACTCTATCCATTCACTCTATCCACTCACTCTATCCATTCACTCTATCCATTCACTCACTCTATCCATTCACTCTATCCATTCACTCTATCCATTCACTCTATCCATTCACTCTATCCATTCACTCACTCTATCCATTCACTCTATCCATTCACTCTATCCATTCACTCACTCTATCCACTCACTCTATCCACTCACTCTATCCATTCACTCACTCTATCCATTCACTCACTCTATCCACTCACTCTATCCACTCCTCTATCCATTCACTCTATTCTATCCATTCATTCACTCTATCCATTCACTCACTCTATCCATTCACTCTATCCACTCACTCTATCCATTCACTCACTCTATCCATTCACTCACTCTATCCATTCACTCTATCCATTCACTCTATCCATTCACTCACTCTATCCATTCACTCTATCCATTCACTCTATCCATTCACTCACTCTATCCATTCACTCTATCCATTCACTCTATCCATTCACTCTATCCATTCACTCTATCCATTCACTCTATCCATTCACTCACTCTATCCATTCACTCTATCCATTCACTCTATCCATTCACTCACTCTATCCATTCACTCACTCTATCCATCCATTCACTCACTCTATCCATTCACTCACTCTATCCATTCACTCTATCTCTATCCATTCATCCATTCACTCTCATCCACTCACTCTATCCATTCACTCTATCCATTCACTCTATCCACTCACTCTATCCATTCACTCACTCTATCCATTCACTCTATCCACTCACTCTATCCACTCACTCTATCCATTCACTCTATCCATTCACTCACTCTATCCATTCACTCTATTCATTCACTCTATCCATTCACTCACTCTATCCATTCACTCTATCCACTCACTCTATCCACTCACTCTATCCATTCACTCTATCCATTCACTCACTCTATCCATTCACTCTATCCATTCACTCTATCCATTCACTCTATCCATTCACTCTATCCATTCACTCACTCTATCCATTCACTCTATCCATTCACTCTATCCATTCACTCTATCCATTCACTCTATCCATTCACTCTATCCATTCACTCTATCCACTCACTCTATCCATTCACTCTATCCATTCACTCTATCCATTCACTCACTCTATCCACTCACTCTATCCATTCACTCACTCTATCCATTCACTCTATCCATTCACTCACTCTATCCATTCATTCACTCTATCCATTCACTCTATCCATTCATCTCATTCACTCATCCATCTCACTCACTGTATCCACTCACTCTATCCATTCACTCTATCCACTCACTCTATCCATTCACTCTATCCACTCACTCTATCCACTCACTCTATCCATTCACTCTATCCACTCACTCTATCCATTCACTCTATCCATTCACTCACTCTATCCATTCACTCTATCCATTCACTCACTCTATCCACTCACTCTATCCATTCACTCTATCCATTCACTCACTCTATCCACTCACTCTATCCATTCACTCACTCTATCCACTCACTCTATCCATTCACTCTATCCATTCACTCACTCTATCCACTCACTCTATCCATTCACTCACTCTATCCATTCACTCACTCTATCCATTCACTCTATCCACTCACTCTATCCACTCACTCTATCCATTCACTCTATCCATTCACTCACTCTATCCACTCACTCTATCCATTCACTCACTCTATCCACTCACTCTATCCATTCACTCACTCTATCCATTCACTCACTCTATCCATTCACTCTATCCATTCACTCTATCCATTCACTCACTCTATCCACTCACTCTATCCATTCACTCTATCCATTCACTCTATCCATTCACTCACTCTATCCATTCACTCTATCCACTCACTCTATCCACTCACTCTATCCATTCACTCTATCCATTCACTCACTCTATCCATTCACTCTATCCATTCACTCACTCTATCCATTCACTCACTCTATCCATTCACTCTATCCACTCACTCTATCCATTCACTCTATCCATTCACTCTATCCATTCACTCACTCTATCCACTCACTCTATCCATTCACTCACTCTATCCATTCACTCACTCTATCCACTCACTCACCATTCACTCATCCATTCACTCACTCTATCCATTCACTCACTCTATCCATTCACTCACTCTATCCATTCACTCACTCTATCCATTCACTCACTCTATCCACTCACTCACTCACTCACTCACTCACTCACTCACTCTATCCATTCACTCACTCTATCCATTCACTCACTCTATCCACTCACTCTATCCATTCACTCTATCCATTCACTCACTCTATCCACTCACTCTATCCATTCACTCACTCTATCCACTCACTCTATCCATTCTATCTATCCATTACTCACTCTATCCACTAACTCTATCTCCATTCACTCACTCTATCCACTCACTCTATCCATTCACTCTATCCATTCACTCACTCTATCCATTCACTCTATCCATTCACTCACTCTATCCATTCACTCATCTATCCATTCACTCTATCCATTCCACTAACTCTATCCACTCACTATCTATCCATTCACTCTATCCATTCACTCACTCTATCCACTCACTCTATCCATTCACTCACTCTATCCACTCACTCTATCCATTCACTCACTCTATCCATTCACTCACTCTATCCACTCACTCTACCCATTCCATTCACTCTATCCATTCACTCACTCTATCCACTCACTCTATCCATTCACTCACTCTATCCACTCACTCTATCCATTCACTCACTCTATCCATTCACTCACTCTATCCATTCACTCACTCTATCCATTCACTCTATCCATTCACTCACTCTATCCACTCACTCTATCCATTCATTCACTCTATCCATTTCCCTCTATCCATTCACTTCCTCTATCCATTTCACTCTACCCATTCACTCACTCTATCCATTCTCTATCCACTCACTCTATCCACTCCCTCTATCCATTCCTCTATCCATTCACTCACTCTATCCATTCACTCTATCCACTCACTCTGTCCATTCACTCACTCTATCCATTCACTCTATCCACTCACTCTATCCATTCACTCTATCCATTCTATCCACTCTATCCATTCACTCACTCTATCCACTCACTCTATCCATTCACTCACTCTATCCATTCACTCACTCTATCCATCACTCACTCACTCATCCATTCACTCATCCATTCACTCCATCCATTCACTCATCCATTCACTCATCCATTCACTCTATCCATTCACTCTATCCATTCACTCTATCCATTCACTCTATCCATTCACTCTATCCACTAACTCTATCCACTCACTCTATCCATTCTAACTCTATCCACTCACTCTATCATTCACTCTATTTCCACTCACTCTATCCATTCACTCTATCCACTCACTCTATCCATTCACTCACTCTATCCATTCACTCACTCTATCCATTCACTCACTCTACCCATTCACTCACTCTATCCATTCACTCACTCTATCCATTCACTCACTCTATCCATTCACTCCCTCTATCCACTCACTTCCTCTATCCACTCACTCCCTCTATCCACTCACTCTGTCCATTCACTCACTCTGTCCATTCACTCACTCTATCCATTCACTCACTCTATCCATTCACTCTATCTATGGGGCATTAGGACAGGGGTACACACACACACACACTTGAACGTTATCTGCAGGAAAAAACACAGCAGAGTGATTAGATACCACAGCACTGTGCACACAGGACGTGCCTGAAGCAGATAGTGTGAGGCTGTGCGTCGGTCAAATGCTTCCCCAGGAGGAAGTGAACCCATCAGCAGGAAACAAGAGCTGTTCTGTAGTGTTTCCTCATGGAATCCCCCCCCACTTTGTGGTGCCATCATTCCCACTCCACTAAACTCTGTCTCCTTACTCAACCCTTACACATTACTAGGCTACACACACACACACACACACACACACACACACACACACACACACACACACACACACACACACACACACACACACACACACACACACACACACACACACACACACACACACACACACACACACACACACACACACACACACACACACCATAAGTCTGGATGTCTATGCATTGTGTCTATGTCTGACCATTGCATACAAACACACACTCAACCTGTACTGTCTTTTCTTCTGTTCTGCACTGATCTAGCTGATATGGGAGGATTCTGTTCCCCTGTTCTTTGAACTGGATTCCAGAAGTCGTTGGAATCATCTGTCTTATTACTTGCCATAGGAAGACAGAAGTGCTTGAGGCTCCTTCTGATCTAGCCCATACCTCAATGGATTCTTCTAGCTGATATTACATTGTCCCCAGTGAGTAAAAGAGTTGAAAATACTAGTTTTCACTGGGCCTTCTGTTGTTCTGTTCTGGCTCTTACAGGCCAGGTGTCTGAGCTGCATCCGTCTCTTTGTGTTAGTTCTCTATTTGTTAGAGACAGAGCGGACAGATCAGAATACACAGAACACACACACCCATGTCTTCATTACCCTTGAGTTCGCATCAAATCCAATGTTATTTGTCACATGCTTCGTAAACAACAGGTGTAGACTAACAGGGAAATGCTTACTTACAATGCAGAGTTAAAGATAAAGATACAAAATGTAATACAAAAATAGAACTATTGACACATGGAATAAATACACAGTGATTTGGTGGAGTATTGTGAGTGTGCAGTGAGCATGGTTATATGTCAGCATGTATGTGTGCAAGTGTGTTTCATAGCAACCATAGAGCCATAATAGACTGAAGTAAAGAGTGGAGCAGTGGGGATCTGTTAGCAATCTGCCAGTCAGAGAGCTGGGTTCTGAAGGGCCGCTGTCCAAACGCCAGCTCTGTCCACCCTACTCACTGCTGACCCTTCACGTCCGTCCATTCTGTTTATGGAGCGAGAGAGACAGAGCGAGAGAGAGAAACAGAGAGAGCCCAGGAGAGGAGCGGAAAGAATGAGACCTGGACTAGGGCCAGACACCTTCACAGTAACAACAAGGGCTTGTTTTAACACAACCTCTCCTGCGAAGGCTGTACGCCCATTGGAGTGCTACAGTCAGTGTCAGTTTGAGTGGGTTACAGTTTGGCGTTGCCAGGGGTAACCAAACAAACAAACCAATCAGAGCCTTAAAGGTCACTCTGCTCCGAGATGGAGGCGAAACAATGGGTTCCGGGCAGAAAGGCCACATTGAAAGGCCACATTGAAAGGCCACATTGCCCCCTCCAGTCCAACTGGAGAAAATGTGTTATGAGTGAAGTTCAGACATCAGGGACTTGTGTCTCCGAGCAGCGACTTACAACAGGGAACAGGAAGAGAGAGGGAGAGGGGGGGTTGAAGGGAGAGGAAAGAATGAGAGAGGGAGAGACAAACAGGGGGAGGCAAAGGGGGACAGAGTGAGAAAGTGAGATGTGTTAGGGGAGTAACAGAATGTGCCAGAAAGATAAAGAGGAAAATGAAGACAGAGGGAAAGGGAGGAAGGAGAGAGAATTGTGTGATCCAGAGAGAGAGAGAGAGAGAGAGAGACAGAGACAGCAAATCATTTTAGCAACTTAGTACTTTTGTGCTTTACTGCTCTAGTGGAGGAACTCAAGTGGGTTAGTGTGAGCTATTGGATGCCCTCTATTCTCACCCTCTGTTCTATTATCTCTCTTGACTCCATGTGGCAGTGTGGTTGGTGAATGGCACAGGATGATTTGAATGGGTGTGGGAGATACACTGCTTATCTCCTGTACAGAGAGCAGATTTTGTAAAGGGTCAGGCCAGGCGCCATGAGACTGAGAGAGGGAGGCAATCAATCACACACTAATGCTTTGGCTCCAGAGACACAGATGCCTCACACACACACACACACACACACACACACACACACACACACACACACACACACACACACACACACACACACACACACACACACACACACACACAGACACACACACAGACACACACACAGACACACTCACACACACAAACACACTTGTCGACTGGGCCAAATTCATTGTTCCCGTCAATACCCCCCAACCTCAACCTCTGTATGACCCCTCTGGAAATTATCAGAAAACATTCTCATTCGCCATCCCAGCTCCAGTTTGGAATTCTGTCCCCCTCCTTCTCCCCCCTAATGCACCTTTCCTTTTCCCCAAGCCTTTAAGTCATGTGTTCGTTGTTCTTTCCCACTGTTTGTTCTTCCATGCATGTTGACTTTGATCCTGCTGGATTCCAGGACCATGTTATCAACCCCGTCGGATGTTTGCAAGCTGTTTGTTTGCCGAGTTCAACTTCAAGTTACGAGGAAACATTTTGTTTTGTTGAGTAAGATTAGACGAGGCAGTTTTCCAAGATCGATTCAAAGTAGTGGAGGTGTAGCGGTCCTATGCGAAGGGTCGTTAACTGTCCAGTAATGTAAAAAAAAACATTGCAAATTGTCAACATTGCAAGTGATGACAGGGTGACAGCCTTGTTGACAGGCGAGACTACTGAGCCAGGGAGTCTGGGTTATGTCCCCTCCCAATACAGTAGGACACACATGAATGCACTTGGTCGACCATTCTGATGCAGTCCTATAGGAATGTCCCTGTTCAAGCCAGGATGCTCTCACCATAGACTCAGATCCTACACACCCCAGTGCCGGAAATATCAGGCTTTCAAATGTTGGACCTGGACCAAACCACTGAAGGGATTGAATCGCTCTCTCTTATCGCATGTCTGATATGTGTGTGTGTGAATATGTGTGTGTGCATATGTGTGTTTAGTACTCTCTCAGGAGTGCTGAAGGAGAAGTGTCAGAGTGGGAGAGTGTGAATGTAAACTTTTTTAAACGGGCACAGTATACCTGAGGGGTCCTCTCTTTCTGGTGTGTTGCTGGTGCAGTAATATCGCTCTGCAGGGTTCGTTAGTGCTGATCTGCTCTCAGCACCTTGCAAGCTAAATGAAACATGAAACTGCCCCCTCACTGAGCCAAAATGGAGACCATCAGCCAAAGATATCAATCTTTCTACATCTGTCCTAGCTCTCAATATCACTCCCCCTAGCCTACCACTTCCACTAACCTCAAACTCCCCCAACTACTGTAAGCTCCTATCCCCACACCAGAGGAGGCTGGTGGGAGGAGCTCTAGGAGGACAGGCTCATTGTAATGGCTAGAATGGAAAACATGGAACGGAGACAAACATTTGACTTCCATATGTTTGATCTGCATGATACAGTTCCATTTATTCTATTCCAGCCATTATAATGAGCCCGTCCTCCTACAGCTTCTCACACCAGCCTCCTCACCCCCACACCTGTATATCCCAACAGTGCCTCTACCCAGTCCTCCAATTCAAAACCTCTTTCCCTTCTTTCCCTTATGGTCCAAGCCCAAACTACTAGCCATCCCTGCCTACAACTCCACTCCCCTACCCCCTTAACCCCCCTTCACCCTCACATCACCTCCCCACCAACCCCCAACGTTACACCCCCTGTACTTATTTGACTGAACCAACTCATAGATAAGGCTGTTGTGGGGACCGTATTACCGTCACACCGGTGGTCATGAGTCATGAAGGCAGTCAAATTCCACGTGACCATTTAGTCATGGTAAATAGACTTCTCCATGCTCTGATGCTGCTGATGGTCATTAGTATGATGGTCATTAGACTACCAAACTTGCTAACTGCCTGGTACTCAGCACTCTATTGTCCCTCTAATCACTCTGACATCGATGCAAATGTATTCAAAAGAAGAATCAAACACTTCATGAGAGCCCATGAGCTAATGTCCCATAAGCCCAGGCCTCTACTAAAAATAGGATAATCAGCTTTCTATAGGCTAGGCCTACTATATTTATTTCTCAACTTTCCTAATATTAAGCACATTGCATATATTTACAACAGGAGTGTAGCCTACCTGGCTGGCATGAAAATAAACCACGGGAAAAGTGTCCTCCACTTGCTATTTAAGTGCATAATTGACATGTATTTTATCCGCTGCCCCTGTTTCAATAGAGGTGCATGATGATGGTCCAGTCTAAATCAAAACAAACAAACATTTTACACATATATTTTTTTAGCATATGTAAAGACAAGATTAAATCAAGAATAGTCTGATGGTGACAATATTAGCCCATCACATGTGAATTGTATATTAACACTTGTGAATGATGCCCAGTATAAGAAACAATTTCTTTTTTTGCAACTTTTTCTAATCATAGTCGCACACCTCATGTAGCCTAGCCCTCGGGCCTATATGTTTTAATAAGGTTTGTTCATCGACTACAGCTCAGCATTTAACACCATAGTACCCTCCAAACTCGTCATCAAGCTCGAGACCCTGGGTCTCGACCCCGCCCTATGCAACTGGGTCCTGGACTTTCTCACGGACCGCCCCCAGGTGGTGAGGGTAGGTAACAACAATCTCCACCCCACTGATTCTCAACACTGGGGCCCCACAAGGGTGTGTTCTCAGACCTCTCCTGTACTCCCTGTTCACCCACGACTGCGTGGCCATGCACACCTCCAACTCAATCATCAAGTTTGCAGACGACACTACAGTGGTAGGCTTGATTACCAACAATGACGAGACGGCCTACAGGGAGGAGGTGAGGTCCCTCGGAGTGTGATGTCAGGAAAATAACCTCACACTCAACGTCAACAAAAATGATCGTGGACTCCAGGAAACAGCAGAGGGAGCACCCCCCCTATCCACATCGACGGGACAGTAGTGGAGAGGGTCGTAAGATTTAAGTTCCTCGGCGTACACATCACGGACAAACTGAATTGGTCCACCCACACAGACAGCGTGGTGAAGAAGGCGTGGCAGAGCCTCTTCAACCTCAGGAGCCTGAAGAAATGTGGCTTTTCACCAAAAACACTCACAAACTTTTACAGATGCACAATCTGTCGGGCTGTATCACTGCCTGGTATGGCAACTGCTCCGCCCACAAGCGTAAGGCTCTCCAGAGGGTAGTGAGGTCTGCACAACGCATCACCGGGGGCAAACTACCTACCCTCCAGGACACCTACACCACCCGATGTCACAGGAAGGCCATAAAGATCATGAAGGTCAACAACCACCCGAGCCACTGCCTGTTCACCCCGCTATCATCCAGAAGGTGAGGTCAGTACAGGTGCATCAAAGCAGGTACCGAGAGACTGAAAAACAGCTTCTATCTCAAGGCCATCAGACTGTTAAACAGCCATCACTAACATTGAGTGGGTGCTGCCAACATACTGACTCAACTCCAGCCACTTTAATAATGGAAAAATTGATGAAAAAATGTATCACTAGCCACTTTAAACAATGCCACTTTATATAATGTTTACATACCCTACATTACTCATCTCATATGTATATACTGTACTCTATACCATCCACTGCATCTTGCCTATGCTGTTCTATACCATCAATCAGTCATATATTTTTATATACATATTCTTATTCATTCTTTTACACTTGTGTGTATAAAGTAGTTGTTGTGAAATTGTTAGGTTAGATTACTCGTTGGATATTACTGCATTGTCGGAACTAGAAGCACAAGCATTTCACTACACTCGCATTAACATCTGCTAACCATGTGAATGTGACAAATACAATTTGATTTGATTTGATTTGAACTAAAGTAGCCAAATAACTTAGAATTAAGCACATTAGTCCGCTTTACAAGGGGTGTAGAGTTTAACTGGCATATATAAGCCGTTTCAAGTTTGGGGAAGATCATTTTCACCATACAAATGCCTTCATAATAAACCTTCATAATAAAAGTAATAAAAGTATAATTGCATTTGTGGTCACTTTTGATAATGGTGTTTTCCGCTAATGGAACATTCGTGTTTATAGCCTACTGTCATGTGTTCCCTCTCCGGCCTCTAGGTCACCAGGTTCTCATTATGGCACACTCCTGTCCCTCACCTGGACTCCAGAGCGTTATGCATATAATGACACTCACCTGGACTCCATCACTTCCTTGATTACCTCCCCTTTATACAGTGCCTTGCGAAAGTATTCGGCCCACTTGGGGTATGTCTCTATCAGTTTTGCACATCGAGAGACTGAAATTTTTTCCCATTCCTCCTTGCAAAACAGCTCGAGCTCAGTGAGGTTGGATGGAGAGCATTTGTGAACAGCAGTTTTCAGTTCTTTCCACAGATTCTCGATTGGATTCAGGTCTGGACTTTGACTTGGCCATTCTAACACCTAGATATGTTTATTTTTGAACCATTCCATTGTAGATTTTGCTTTATGTTTTGGATCATTGTCTTGTTGGAAGACAAATCTCCGTCCCAGTCTCAGGTCTTTTGCAAGACTCTTCTTCCAGAATGGTCCTGTATTTGGCTCCATCCATCTTCCCATCAATTTTAACCATCTTCCCTGTCCCTGCTGAAGAAAAGCAGGCCCAAACCATGATGCTGCCACCACCATGTTTGACAGTGGGGATGGTGTGTTCAGGTGATGAGCTGTGTTGCTTTTACGCCAAACATAACGTTTTGCATTGTTGCCAAAAAGTTCAATTTTGGATTCATCTGAACGGAGCACCTTCTTCCACATGTTTGGTGTGTCTCCCAGGTGGCTTGTGGCAAACTTTAAACAACACTTTTTATGGATATCTTTAAGAAATGGCTTTCTTCTTGCCACTCTTCCATAAAGGCCAGATTTGTGCAATATACGACTGATTGTTGTCCTATGGACAGAGTCTCCCACCTCAGCTGTAGATCTCTGCAGTTCATCCAGAGTGATCATGGGCCTCTTGGCTGCATCTCTGATCAGTCTTCTCCTTGTATGAGCTGAAAGTTTAGAGGGACGGCCAGGTCTTGGTAGATTTGCAGTGGTCTGATACTCCTTCCATTTCAATATTATCGCTTGCACAGTGCTCCTTGGGATGTTTAAAGCTTGGGAAATATTTTTGTATCCAAATCCGGCTTTAAACTTCTTCACAACAGTATCTCGGACCTGCCTGGTGTGTTCCTTGTTCTTCATGATGCTCTCTGCGCTTTTAACGGACCTCTGAGACTATCACAGTGCAGGTGCATTTATACGGAGACTTGATTACACACAGGTGGATGGTATTTATCATCATTAGTCATTTAGGTCAACATTGGATCATTCAGAGATCCTCACTGAACTTCTAGAGAGAGTTTGCTGCACTGAAAGTAAAGGGGCTGAATAATTTTGCACGCCCAATTTTTCAGTTTTGATTTGTTAAAAAAGTTTGAAATATCCAATAAATGTCGTTCCACTTCATGATTGTGTCCCACTTGTTGTTGATTCTTCACAAAAAAATACAGTTTTATATCTTTATGTTTGAAGCCTGAAATGTGGCAAAAAGTCGCAAAGTTCAAGGGGGCCGAATACTTTCGTAAGGCACTGTATGTCCCTCCCTTTGGTTTCTTCCCCAGTCGTCATTGTTTCTGTTTCATGTCGGTGCGCTGTTCATGTTTCTTGTTTTGTTCATTTATTTCTTAAATGTATTCACTCCCTGAACTTGCTTCCCGACTCTCAGCGTACATCGCTACACCTACTACCGTGTGCGCATTGCTGCGCTTATAATGTGAAGAAATAACCTAATAGTTTAGCAACATTTTGATCTGTTATGTCAGCACATTGCATAACAAATGTGGTTGTATTCATTTGGGATCTATCGCATCCCACAATTTCCCCAGAATACAGTATGTTTGGAATATTTATTCCAAATGAATAGGTGGACCTTTGTACTATGGGGGAATAGTAGATTGACATAGGCTAGAGCTTTTGCTGTTCGTTAGGGCTACTCATATTGTTGGCTGACAAAAAGTAAATGTGGACAGTTCTTCCAATATCTTCAATATGCACCTTGAAACTGGATGAGTGTGTGAGGGATCATCCAACCAGACAAGACAAATGGATAGCCGCCGGAAGAGAAGCGTAAACATCAGTATTATGAAGATGGTGACTGAGGAGTCCTAGAGTGATACCATTGCCTAATCCCCCCCCCACCATCTCCCCCTGCAGCCTTATATGGGATCTCCGTAGTGATCACCGTGGCGATAAGGCTGGGGCGGCCAGGGTCTCATAAGAGCAGAGTAAACACACAACACACTGTTTCTCTTTAGAACAGACCAATCAGATGGCAGGTGTGTGTGCGGTAGAGCCCCCACACAAGGGGTTAGGGCTAGACCTAACCTGCTCCCCAGTTTGTGAGTTAAGTTGTAACTGTATATGGAAGAGGGCGTAGCCCTTTCCTCCAATCAAATGACCTAGTGGCCTCATGGGTGGAATGTTATTAATATTTTAATAAGCTGCTGAAAATCTGGTGTTTCTATATCAAGCGGTTTTGATATATTTTAGTGGTCTGTGATGTAAATAAAGTGTAATATTAGGATGCAAACTCAAAATTGAATACATTTGAACTCTATATCATACATGGTACAGGTGTCTCCTTTTTTGACCCCCAACAATGTGTCTGAGGTGTATAGTTTTGTTTTATAGTAGATTTGTTTAAGACTATCAGGAAACACTCGATGTGACCCTAATTTAGCCCACTGCAGTAAAAGGTTAAACTTGAGTTACCTGGGGAGACAATTTATAGAGGCCAGTATTGCTTTCTTGGGTGTATTGCTTTTTTTGCACAATACCTTCAGTCTATTACTATGTTCTTTATTCAGTATTAGTACCTCAGTAAATGACCTGACCTTAACCCTCCCCTCTCTCCCACTTTACAGACAGTAAGGCAATCGTGGATGGGAACCTGAAGCTTATCCTGGGTTTGATCTGGACTCTGATCCTGCACTACTCCATCTCAATGCCCATGTGGGAGGACGAGGACGATGAGGACGCCAAGAAGCTGACCCCCAAGCAGAGGCTGCTGGGATGGATCCAGAACAAGGTGCCCCAGCTGCCCATCAACAACTTTCACCGTGACTGGAGGGACGGCAAGGCCCTGGGAGCCCTGGTTGACAACTGTGCCCCAGGTAAGAGCTGATCCAGGATCTGTGACTCATTCTGTTTTCCCTGGCTTGGAGCTGACTCAGAAACAGTTTAGTGTTAGTTAATTAGACTGGATGGATGGCAAAGCCCTGGGAGCACTGATTGACAACTGTGCCTGAGGTAAAGGCTTTGAGGAGCAGTTTGAGTGCAGATTGTCAATCTGTAGGAACTGTAAGAGTTTTGTAAGAGCTGATCCAAGATCTGTGCATCATACGTTTCATTTGTTGACAATAGTCTTCCAGGTTGTAACTCATTTGAGAGCTGTTTGAGGGTTGATTAATCATCCATAGTATTCACTGGAACAACACTAAACACTAACCTCAGCCATCATTCCAAGTATGTGTCACAGAGAAGTTCCAGAGAAACTCCAGTGTTTTTGAAACAGTCTTGTTGAAACACCAAGCCTAATGAGACCAGGTCAGGGGTAAGGGTTATGTATGTTCAGGGCTGACTAACTGGTTGATATTAAATGTTAAAATGTTGCCGGAAGAAATGGTAGCAGTTTTACGGAAACCTAACCATGTAACGGTTGTCGTCTTCCTCTTCTGAGGAGGAGTAGGAAATATCGGACCAATGTGCAGCGTGGTAAGTGTTCGTCATATTTATTCCACTGAACACAGAAAACAAACGAACAAGCGAATAAAGGAAAACCCAAACAGTCCCGTATGGTGAAAACACTGAAACGGAAAATAACCACCCACAAACAAGAGTGGGAAAACAGGCTACCTAAGTATGGTTCTCAATCAGACACAACGATTGACAGCTGCCTCTGATTGGGAACCATACCAGGCCAAACACATAGAAATATAAACACAAGAACAAAACATAGAATGCCCACCCCAACTCACGCCCTGACCAACCTAAAATAGAGACATACAAAAGGAACTAAGGTCAGGATGTGACAAACCAATTATGCTATTATGTGTTTTTTTTCGTGTTATTTGTAACTTATTTTGTACACAATGTTTCTGCCACTGTATCTTACCGCAAAAAAATAGCTTCTGGATATCAGGAGAGCAATCACTTACCTCACCTTGGATAAGACAACGATTTTTCCTTCAACAAGCAGGACGCACAGGATGTACTGCGAACACCCAACATGGCCAAAATCCCTGTCATTGGCAAGAGAAAGAGACACAGGTACAGAGGACACAGAGCGGGGTGCCTCGTAAGGATCCACAGAAGGCGAGTGGGAAGCTGCCGCTATGTCAATATTACTTGCCAAAGTGCAATGATTGGACAATAAATTAGACGAGGTATGATCACAAATATCCTACCAACGGGACATCAGAAACGGAATCGTGGCTGAATGATGACATGGATATTTAGCTAGTGGGATATACGCTACACCGGCTTGATAGAACAGCACACTCCGGTAAGACGAGGGGGGGTGGTCTGTGTATATTTGTAAACAAAAGCTGCTGCACGAAATCTAGGAAGTCTCTAGATTTTGCTCTCCTGAAGTAGAGTATTTTAAGATAATCTGTAGACCACACTATTTGCCAAGAGAGTTTTCATCCACACTTTTCATGACTGTTTATTTACCACCACAGACGGATGCTGGCAGTAAAGACTGCACTCAGTCAGCTGTATGAGGAAATAAGCAAACAGGAAACCGCTCACCCAGAGGCGGCGCTCCTAGTTGCCGGGAAGTTTAATGCAGGGAAACTTAAATCAGTTTTACCTAATTTCCATCAACATGCTAAATGCGCAAAATTCTAGATCACCTGTACTCCACACAGAGACGCATACAAAGCTCTCCCTTGCCCTCCATTTTGTAAATCTGACCACAATTATATCCTCCTGATTCCTGTTTACAAGCTATATTTAAAGCAGGAAGCACCAGTGACTCGGTCTATAAAAAAGTGGTCAGATAAAGCAGATGCTAAACTACATGACTGTTTTAATAGCACAGAATGGAACATGATTTGGGATTCCTCCGATGGCATTGAGGAGTACACCACATCAGTCACTGGCTTTATTTATAAGTGCATCGAGGACGTCGTCCCCACAGTGACCGTACATACATACCCCAACCAGAAGTCATGGATTACAGGCAACATTCGTACTGAGCTAAAGGGTAGAGCTGCCACTTTCAAGGTGTGGGACTAACCCAGAAGTGTATAAGAAATCCCGCTATGCCCTCCGACCAACCATCAAACAGGCAAAGTGCCAGTACAGGGCTAAGATTAAATCGTACTTCCGATACTCTTCTTATGTGGCTGGGCCTGCAAAGTATTACAGACTACAAAGGGAAGCACAGCCGCGAGCTGCCCAGTGACACAAGCCTACCAGACGAGCTAAATCACTTTTATGCTCGAGGCAAGCAACACTGAAGCATGCATGAGAGCATCAGCTGATCTGGACGACTGTGTAATCACGCTCTCCGTAGCCGACGTGAGAAAGACCTTTAAACAGGTCAACATTCACAAGGCCGAGGGGCCATACGGATTACCAGGATGGGTGCTCCGGGCATTTGCTGACCAACTGGCAGGTGTCTCCACTGACATTTTCAACATGTCCCTTACTGAGTCTGTAATACCAACATGTTTCAAGCAGACCATCATAGTCCCTGTGCCCAAGAATACTAAGGCAACCTGCCTAAATTACTACAGACCTGTAAGCACTCACGTCTGTAGCCATGAAGTGTTTTGAAAGGCTGGTAATGGCTCACATCAACACCATTATCCCAGACACCCTAGACCCACTCCAATTTGCATACCGCCCAAACAGATCCACAGATGATGCAGTCTCTATTGCACTCAACTGCCTTTTCCCACCTGGGCAAAAGGAACACCTACGAGAGAATGCTATTCATTGACTACAGCTCAGCGTTCAACACCATAGAGCCCTCAAAGCTCATCACTAAGCTAAGGACCCTGGAACTAAACACCTCCCTCTGCAACTGGATCCTGGACTTCCTGACGGGGCACCCCCAGGTGGTGAGGGTAGGTAGCATCACATATGCCACACTGATCCTCAACACTGGAGCCCCTTGGGTGCATGCTCAGTCCCCTCCTGTACTCCCTGTTCACCCACGACTGTGTGGCCAGGCACAACTCCAACACCATCATTAAGTTTGCGGATGACACAACAGTGGTAGACGTGATCACCGACAATGACGAGACAGCCTATGGTGAGGAGGTCATAGACCTGGCCGGATGGTGCCAGAAAAACAACCTATCCCTCAACATAATAAAGACAAAGGAGATGATTGTGGACTACAGGAAAAGGAGGACCAAGCATGCCCCCATCCTCACCGACGAGGCTGTAGTGGAGCAGGTTGAGAGCTTCAAGTTCCTTGGTGTCCACATCACCAACAAACTAGAATGGTCCAAACACACCAAGACAGTCGTGAAGAGGGCACGACAAAACCTATTCCCTCTCAGGAAACTAAAATGTTTTGGCACGGGTCCTCAGTTCCTCAAATGGTTCTACAGCTGCGACATCGAGAGCTGGCTGGTCGCATCACTGCCTGGTAAGGCAACTGCTCGGCCTCTGACCTCAAGGCACTACAGAGTGTACGGCCCTGTACATCACTTGGGCTAAGCTGCCTGCCATCCAGGACCTCTACCTACACCAGGCGGTGTCAGAGGAAAGCCCTAAAAATTGTCAAAGACCCCAGCCACCCCAGTCATAGAATGTTCTCTCTTCTACCGCATGGCAAGCGGTACCGGAGCGCCAAGTCTAGGACCAAATGGCTTCTCAACAGTTTTTACACCCAAGCCATAAGACTCTTGAACAAGTAATCAAATGGCTACCCGGACTATTTGCATCGTAAATATTGTAGTACAAAACATGTGATACATGTTTCATTATGGTACAACACATAAGTACATCACTGTAAAAGGACTAGTAGAGAGAATACTACAGACTGTCACGTTCATCGAATGGAGGAGACCATGGCACAGCGTAAGATAAATACATACTTTTAATGAAGACGAAGAACACTTAACAAACTGTACAAAAGTGACACTATAATAATACTAGTGGAGACACAGGCAACTAGACATAGACAATAACCCATGAAATACCCAAAGAAGATGGCTGCCTAAATATGGTTCCCAATTAGAGACAACGATAAACAGCTGCCTCTAATTAAGAACCAATCTAGGCAACCATAGACATACATAAACACCTAGATAGTAAACGACTCCATAAACCTACAAAACCCCTAGACAGTACAAAAACACATACATCCCCCATGTCACACCCTGACCTAACCAAAACAATAAAGAAAACAAAGAATACTAAGGTCAGGGCGTGACACAGACACAGTGGAATCATTGAACAAAATATGTAATTTATTGATGAAATACAATAAAATCAATCATATGTTTCTTTGAATCAAAGCAAAAATAATTAGCTTAAAAAAAATAGAAAAACTACAGTAAAACAGCAACTGCAGTGTTCCTCACCTGGCTTACTGTAAAAAGCAAAACAAAGGATTGATTTCTGTACTTCTATATTTCCCTCAACTCTGTCTTGTGGATTTGGCCATAGAATCTCATCCACATGACAATGGATGTCTTCATTAGCCAAACATCTTGGGAAGAATCTTCTTGCATGGCGAATCCAGGCCTGACACTGGTCTGCTATGATGTCATTGCATGCGTCATCCATGACCTGGAGAAGTGTGGCTTGTTCGTGAGGGCTCCTATCATATACCCCCCCCCCCATCTCCATGTGGAGAAAAATTCCTCAATCGGGTTTTAGGAAAGGAGAGTATGAGGGTAAGTACAGGGTGGTAAATTGTGGATGGGCCTAAAACCATACTTGCACCATTTGAGAATGGTGGAATCTGACAGTATCCCACACAATGACATGCCATCAGCTCTACAGACCTGATTTAGCTCATCAAGGAAGGTTACATTCGAACAGCGAATCATGTGGCTGCCTGCAACTCAATATATAGAGTATATAGAGTAGAGAGTTTTAGATGATGTTCGACCAAACATTAGAATGGGCAAGATGCGTAATCTAAGCAACTTTGACCGTGGTATGATTGATGATACTACACATGGTGATTCCAGCATCTCAGAAACAGCTGCCTTCCTGGGATTTTTATGCACCACAGTCTCTAGAGTTTACAGAGAATGGTGCGATAAACAAAACACATTCAGTGAGCGGCAGTACTGTGGGAAAAACACCTTGTTAATGAGAGAGGTCAGAGGAGAATGTCCAGACTCATTCCAGCTAACAGAAAGGCCACAAACGCTCAACTAACAGCTGTTTAAAACCGTGGTGGGCAGAAGGGGATCTCTTAACGTACAACACCGTGAATAATTGTGATTGTAAAAAATGGTAAATATCCCACTGTTTGTTTTTGCCCGTAAGTAAGCATTTCACTGTAAGGTTTACACCGGTTGTATTCAGCACACGTGACAAATAGACTTTGATTTGATGACAATGAGAATGTTTATTTTTGGTACGTGTATGCATGGCATGTTCTGTGGGGTGGGGGTAGAGGTTATGGTGCAGGGACTACCATAGAGCACGACATCAATGAGGAGATCCTATTCAAGGTGGGGATGTGGGCGCTAAGTATGAATGGATGAGGCCAAAAAAAGCATACAAGCTGCATTCAGTACGCAATATTCCTGAACTGCACCACATCAGAGAAGGGGAGTCCGAGCTGAACCAGAATGAGATGTGTGTCTTCCGTATGCTCTCCCCTACCACCCCTAACTCTTAATCAGAACCAGCCGTTTCATCATTAGAAAACTCTCTGATGAGAGAAGAATGAGGGAAAGGGAGAGGAGGAGGATGAGGAAGAGGAGTGTAGGGGGGTAACCAAAAACACAGACATATCGAATCCCCAAACCACAGAGAGATAGTGCATAGCCGGTAATTAGAGATCAGGGTCGTCAGGGCCTAGCCAGGTGGACTTGCCCGACATCTGCCCTAGATAGAGTGATCCCCGCTGGGGAAGGTTTCATAACTCTAGGCTTGGCTCTCTCGGTGAAGGCCTCTACTAACTTGGACTAGGCTCCTGGCAGGCAGTAGGGCTTTCTAAGACATGGTTCCAAGGCAAACTCAGACTGACCTTGGGTCAGTAGACACATCTTGTTCAACAGAGCCACTAATCCTGTGTTTGTACAAATGGTGTGAGACCAGATGAGTGGAATGGCATTAATAGGTTCACAGAGTTAGTTACTCCAGAGAAATGAAGCAAAGAACTGAGGTGCGCTGTCTTTTTGTTTACTGAGTGTCTGTATGTGTGTATAGGTGTTTTGTCTTTTGTAGGTGTGTGCTTGTGCATGTGAGAGAGAGCCTTTGTGTGAATGTGTGTACTTTATTTGTTTTCATGTGTTTGCATGCTTCTGAGTGTGTGTTTATGTGTGTTTGTGTGCCTGACAAAGAGTGTTTGCTCAGGCAGGAAGTTGAGAAGTGTTTTGGAGGGGGGCTACGGTGGGTGAACAATAAACAAACAACGACTCCATTCTCCCACATACTGAACCTGTCTAATTCACTTACCCAGAGCAGCGGGGTCACAGAGCGGGTGTGTGGATGCGTGTGCGTTTGTACTTTACATGTGAATTTATGGTGTACGTGCCTAATCGTGTGTGTGTGTGTTCATGTGTGCGCACATTTCAGTTTTTCAGAGTAAGTGTGTGTTTATTGTCTAGGTGTCTGTATTAGCAGTGCTTACACTGCTGCTACACAGAGCTCTGTCTCTGACACTGCGCAGGACTAAGTAACAGGTTATATTCTAGGCTTTGACCATACAGGGCTCTGTTTCTCTCTGCTCTCACTGAAACATTTACACTGATAGATCCAGGACAAGCTATACTCTCACAGTACACGTAGCGTTAGGGCAAAGTGCAATTCTCTCACATTCTCTCGCAGTACCACCTCTGCCTATAAGCAGACTACGAGCTGCAACTTGGCCCGTACTCAGGGGCCCTGACCTCCATGGGGCCCCGTTTGATTTTGTTAGCCACTCATAATTCATGGCAAACAGGGAATTAGCTTTGAAAATGCACATTTTTTTCTCCATCCCTGGCAAAACCAAATCTCACTTAGGGTGCCTAAAACGCTAGAGGTGGCCCTCTTCTCGTCAGCACAAAATGGAACATTCAGGACCGCTCACCCATTATGCAAGACATGTGAAACATACAGTGGAGCATAAAAACAATATTGCACTTTTATTTTCCTACTAGCATTGACTTTGCTGATAACTTCTTTAATGAGGATAAATGTACTTATTGTGATATGTGCTTGTCCTACCTAGCTATGAATGAATGCACCAACTGTAAGTCACTCTGGAGAAGACCGTCTGCTAAATTACTAAAATGTAAATGTCAAATATAATAACTGTTTTGGGTGAAACTCAAACTGCTCTCAGACCTGCTATCCTCTATTGCGTAACTAATTGGTCCTGACACCTCGAGTTCCCCTGGTTCAGCCAAACCCCTTCCCCGCAAGGCGCTGGACATGGGTGTGCTGCAGGCTGCAGTGAGTTTCTGGCTGTTGTAACAGCATGGTGAGTGTCAGAGTAGAGAACACAGCAGCGAGGAACGCAATAAGTGAAAACACATGTAGCGCACCGCATTTCCTGCCGAACACATTATTGTGTGTGTGTGTGTGTGTGTGTGTGTGTGCTCATGTATGTTGTTAAGGAACAAAAGGAACAGGGCAGAGGCCTCTCGTTAGAAGTAAGGGTGGACAGTAAAACAGTGAAAGTAAAGAGTAGTGTCCGTAGAAGTAAATTAAGGAAAGGTTTGCTCGTGGCTTGAGTCCATGCCTTGTGATTAGAATACAACAATAAACCAGGACTAAGCAACAGCGAACAGAGAGGGTTTGGACACACACACACACACACACACACACACACACACACACACACACACACACACACACACACACACACACACACACACACACACACACGCACACACACACGCACACACACACACACACACACACACGATTCCGCAGCATCCTATCCTGAGGTTGTTCCCCTCTCCTCAGTGTGAAATGTTACTCATCAGATTTTTACCCAACACACCCCTCTATCCACCCCCTCTGAATGGCCCTCGCCTACCCTCACACTACCTGGTCACAGACCCACCAGGGCCAGTAAATCACACCTCAGCCTAACAGAGGCACATTAAACAGGTATGAGTTGGTTTGAAAAGGTACTCGTTTATACTACTGGCCAGCTGTAGAGGGCTCATTAAACATAATGACCCATCTTGAGAATCACTGTTTGTGCATGTGTATTGAGTGTATGCTGGTGTGTGTGTGTTTATGGAACACAAACAAATATGAGGGTCAGGTACAGTTTTTTAGCAGTGTGGGAGAATGCTTTAGGGGTTTATGTTCCTCTTCTGTTTGTTTTTCAAATTCCCCCTAGAGCCCCCTCACACACTCACTCTCTGCCATGTATTTGTTTAGTATCCTTTTGCCTCACACCTCTGTTTTCATACCGCTCCTGGCAGTAGTGGGGTTTGCGCAAGGAAGTCACCCTGAGCTGAGAACATTCTGGATGGAATTGCAATAGAGACAGCCATGACAGCTAATGAGACTTGTGGAAAATGTATTGCCATTTAGTGAGGTGGGAGAAACAGCAGTAAAAAACACCAAACCACTCTGTCACATTGAGTAGTGCTCCCGCTCTCCAGTTCCACAGTCTGTGGATACAGCCTGGACTCATAGACGAGACTAGACATAACATAGTACATACAAATCCGGGACACTCAAATGAGTATTATGCTGTATGTTACGTTTGGTATGGTTATATAAGACAGAAGGTTACTTAAGACAAAAAATAAAAGGAGGGTGCTTGGTTTTGGTGGATGGGTGGGCATACAATGCGAATGTCTAGCAACACAAAGGTTGCGTGTTCAAATCTCATCACGGGCAACTTTAGAATTTTAGCAACTTTTCAGCTACTTACTTCTTTTTAGCTACTTAGCATGTTGGCTAACCCTTCCCCTAACCCTTAATCCTTTTAGCTAACCCTTCTCTTAACCCTAACCTTAATCCTAACCCCTAAACTTGCTAATGTTAGCCAGCTAGTGATTGTTAGCATTAGCCACCTAGCTAACATGTTGTTTGTTTTGGAAATTTGTAACATGTTGTACATTTTGCAAATTCGTAACATATCATAGGAATTGTTATTCGTAACATATCATACGAAATGGATGATGGACATCCACAAATTAATACATACCATATGAAACGTAACATATACTAAATCTAGTGTCTCGGATTTACGTACAAAATAATACAAAATGCTGAGACCAGGTTGGTGGATAGAGAACTGTGTAGTGATGACATGTGTAGTGAGAACTGTGTAGTGTTTGTGTGACGTCTGAGGCTTCCTACATCTCTCATCCTCACGCCACTCCCTGATAATCCTATTAACTGAATTGTGTGTGTGTGTGTGTGTGTCAGCTTTGTTCAAAGTGACCCACAGTCGGTCAGGAAAAAAGTAACTCACCGCTCTCGAAGAATTTACCAGCTCACTCTTCCTTGTGTCTACTGTAGAGGCAAAGTATTGTGGGTAAACATGGTTTGGCAGTTGTTGTCATGATTATAGCGAATCGTAGTGGATGGACCTATGTTGATTCTGTGTGTACTGTGGTCCCATGACTAAATGCTCCCTCTCTCCCCTCTCCCTCCCTCCCTGTCATGTAGGCCTGTGTCCTGACTGGGAGACGTGGGATCCTAGCCAGCCTGTGGAGAATGCCAGGGAGGCCATGCAGCAGGCTGACGACTGGCTCGGAGTGCCCCAGGTAACATCACCACACCACCTACACTCACCATCACTCCTGGTCTCACCTGGTTTAGTTCACAAAACCTGAACTCATTCGTACTTGTTCAACTCGTCTAGTTAAACTCATATCCACATACTTGGTTTAGACTCAGTTACTCTGAGGCAACTGGCTTCAGTGGTAAACAGCAGGGCAATCTTTGATAACACTTTACGCTTAAAGATTGGTCAAATGTATTATGACGTATTTATAAATGCACTGTAAGACTTGTCATAAGCCTGTATGATAAATCTGTTCTTTGAGTGAGTGAGTGAGTGAGTGAGTGAGTGAGTGAGTGAGTGAGTGAGTGAGTGAGTGAGTGAGTGAGTTGGAGTTGGTGGGTGTGTCCCAGGTTACAGTCCACAGCCACATAGGCCAATGTGGATAAGTGTATGTGGGATTGTGTTTGGCTAATTACTTCAGTATGTGGTTGTGGAGGTACATTGGCATGCTGCTGTACTGGGCTGGGTCTTGGAGAGAGGAGAGGCCAGGCTGGCATCAGGTTAGGCTGGATTCTGAAGAGGCGAGGGTGGGTTAGCCAATGCCACAACCAGGACCGCTGGAGCGTGTTCATATGAAACCACAAACTGTTTCCCAGTCACACACTAGTCTATAGCACTTCTAGATTCCAAGATAGAAAACATGAACAGAAACTCTATATTCCCTGTGTGTGTGTGTGTGTGTGTGTGTGTGCACGCTTAGTGGTTTTGTCCACTTGTCCAGGGTCAACCTGTGTTTTATCGTGTCAATAATCACTTCCTTCAGTGTATTAATTGGCCCAAACATTAGTTACCAATAGCTGAAACAACCTTCTGCTCCTTAGTCAATGATTTTAATGCAGACCAAGGGAACTTGCAACTATTCACAGAGAAATGAGCCGAGGGGAGAGAAAGCAGATATATGGCGACATAAATATTAGGGATTAGAAGGATTGGTGAGACCATGACGGGCCTTGCTATTTTTCAGGCTGTTCTTAAACTTGTTATGGCTGCAATCCCGTTAACGGGATAAATTGTCACCAACAACCTCTGAATTGCATAGCGCCACATTCTATGAATATTACAAAACATATTTATATTCATGAAATCACAAGTGCAATATAGGAAAACACAGCTTAGCCTTTTGTTAATCCACCTGTCGTGTCAGATTTTGAAAATATACTTTACAGCGAAAGCAATCCAAGCGTTTGTGTAAGTTTATCGATCGCTCAACAAAACATTATGTACACTTAGCATCACGTAGCTTGATCACGAAAATCGGAAAAGCATTCAAATTAATCGTTTACCTTTAATGATCTTTGGATGTTTTCACTCACGGGACTCCCAGTTACACAATAAATGTTCCTTTTGTTCCATAAAGATTATTTTTATATCCAAAATACCTTGGTTTGTTTGGCGCGTTATGTTCAGAAATCCACAGGAAAGGGCAGTCACGACAACGCAGACAAATTCCAAATAGTTTCCGTAATGTCCACAGAAACATGACAAACATTTTTTATAATCAATCCTCAGGTTGTTTTTAAAATATATAATCGATAATATATCAACCGCAAATGTCTTTATCAGTAGGAGAGGGAAAAGCAATGGCTGTCCAAACTCTGTTGCGTGAGCAAAACTCATGCGACCACTTGACGCGATGTTATCTTTCTGGCTCATTTTTCAAAATCAAAGCCTGAAACTATGTCTGTGTCACATTCTGACCTTAGTTCCTTTGTTATGTCTTTGTTTTAGTATGGTCAGGGCGTGAGTTGGGTGGGTTGTCTATGTTTGTTTTCCTCTAATTTGGGATTTCTGTGTTCCACCTGGTATGGTTCTCAATCAGAGGCAGCTGTCAATCGTTGTCCCTGATTGAGACTCATACTTAGGTAGCCTGGTTTCACTTTTGAGTTGTGGGTGTTTGTCTTCCGTGTCAGTGTTTGTTACCACACGGGACTGTTTCGTTTATTCACATTTATTGTTTTGTTCCAGTGTTCTGTTGTGTTTGATTAAACATTATGGACACTTACCACGCTGCGCATTGGTCTTCCGATCCTTCTCGCTACTCCTCCTCAGAAAAGGAGGACGAGATCCGTTACAGTCTGAAGACTGTTGACACCTTGAGGAAGCGATAGGAAAAGGAATCTGGTTGATATCCCTTTAAATGGAGCAAAGGGAAGCTATGGAACATGGAGTTTTCAAAATAGAAGCCACTTCCTGGTTTGATTTGCCTCAGGGTTTCACCTGCAATATCAGTTCTGTTATACTCACAGATAATATTTTGATAGTTTTAGAAACTTTAGAGTGTTTTCTATCCAAATACTAATAATAATATGCATATATTAGCAACTGAGACTGAGGAGCTGGCCGTTTACAATGGGCACCTTTTCATCCAAGCTACTCAATACTGCCCCTGCAGCCATAAGAAGTTAATGCATGTGTATAGAGGAGGGAGTGTGTGTGTGTGTGTGTGTGTGTGTGTGTGTGTGTGTGTGTGTGTATGGGAGGGTCCAGACCATCACTGTATGGGGGAAATCTCAGCATGCTTTGAGCACGGGTCACATGGTGGGAGTGACAAGGTCGTGGGATGTGTTTACATCTTGAACATCTGCACCAGGGTCAGCTCTTGTTACCCCTGTCTAACCTTAAACATTGGGATTCCCAAGACACCACTGATCCTGTATCAGTCGAGGAACACACAGAGAATAGCATAGTGGTTAACCTATTGAGTGGCCATGCTAAATAATGGCTGGTCTATTTTCAGGCTCACCCCCTGGCATCTACAGCCAAGGGTTAAATATAGCTAGAATACCTTCTGACACCCCTCAGAGAGAGAGAGAGATATGCGTCAACAGCAACCTTGGGAAAATCCTCTGCATTATCATTAACAGCAGACTCGTACATTTCCTCAGTGAAAACAATGTACTGAGCAAATGTCAAATGGGCTTTTTACCAAATTACCGTACAACAGACCATGTATTCACCCTGCACACCCTAATTGACAAACAAACAAACCAAAACAAAGGCAATGTCTTCTCATGCTTTGTTTATTTCAAAAAAGCCTTTGACTCAATTTGGCATGAGGGTCTGCCATACAAATTGATGGAAAGTGGTGTTGGGGGTAAAACATATGACATTATCAGATCCATGTACACAAACAGCAAGTGTGCGGTTAAAATAGGCAAAAAACACACACATTTCTTCCCACAGGGCCGTGGGGTGAGACAGGGATGCAGCTTAAGCCCCACCCTCTTCCAACATATATATCAACGAATTGGCGAGGGCACTAGAACAGTCTGCAGCACCTGGCCTCACCCTACTAGAATCTGAAGACAAATGTCTGCTGTTTGCTGATGATCTGGTGCTTCTGTCACCAACCAAGGAGGGCCTACAGCAACACCTAGATCTTCTGCACAGATTCTGCCAGACCTGGGCCCTGACAGTAAATCTCAGTAAGACGAAAATAATGGTTTTCCAAAAAAGGTCCAATCGCCAGGACCACAAATACAAATTCCATCTAGACACCGTTGCCCTAGAGCACACAAAAAACTATACATACCTTGGCCTAAACATCAGCGCCACAGGTAACTTCCACAAAGCTGTGAACGATCTGAGAGACAAGGCAGGAAGGGCCTTCTATGCCTTCAAAAGGAACATCAAATTCGACTTACCAATTAGGATCTGGCTAAAAATACTTGAATCAGTCATAGAACCCATTGCCCTTTATGGTTGTGAGGTCTGGGGTCTGCTCACCATCCAAGATTTCACAAAATGGGACAAACACCAAATTGAGACTGCATGCAGAATTCTGCAAAAATATCCTCTGTGTACAATGTAGAACACCAAATAATGCATGCAGAGCAGAATTAGGCCGATACCCACTAATGATCAAAATCCAGAAAAGAGCCGTTAAATTCTACAACCACCTAAAAGGAAGCGATTCCCAAACCTTCCATAACAAAGCCATCACCTACAGAGAGATGAACCTGGAGAAGAGTCCCCAAAGCAAGCTGGTCCTGGGGCTCTGTTCACAAACAGACCCCACAGAGCCCCAGGACAGCAACACAATTAGACCCAACCAAATCATGAGAAAACAAAAAGATAATTACTTGAGACATTGGAAAGAACTAACAAAAAAACAGAGCAAACTAGAATACTATTTGGCCCTAAACAGAGAGTACACAGTGGCAGAATTCCTGACCACTGTGACTGACCCAATCCTAAGGAAAGCTTTGACTATGTACAGACTCAGTGAGTATAGCCTTGCTATTGAGAAAGGCCACTGTAGGCAGACATGACTCTCAAGAGAAGACAGGCTAGGTGCACACTGCCCACAAAATGAGGTGGAAACTGAGCTGCATTTCCTAACCTCCTGCCCAATGTATGACCATATTAGAGACGCATATTTCCCTCAGATTACTCAGATCCACAAAGAATTCGAAAACAAACCCGATCTTGATAAACTCCCATATCTACTGGGTGAAATTCCACAGTGTGCCATCACAGCAGCAAGATTTGTGACCTGTTGCCACAAGAAAAGGTCAACCAGTGAAGAACAAACACCATTGTAAATACAACCCATAATTATGCTTATTTATTTTCCCTTGTGTACTTTAAACATTTGTACATCGTTACAACACTGTATATACATAATTTGACATTTGTAATGTCTTTATTCTTTTGAAACTTCTGTATGTGTGATGTTTACTGCTCATTTCTCTTGTGTATATTATCTACCTCACTTGCTTTGGCAATGTTAACACGTTTCCCATGCCCACAATGCCCCTTGAATTGAATTGAATTGAGAGAGAGAGAGAGGGATCCACATGGATGACTATAAAGAGAAAGAGAGACTATTAGAAAGGGAGAAAATTGGTCATTGTGTCACAATGGGAAGTGCAGCATGATGCAAGCTGGTTCAGATCAACATTCTCAGTCTGAAAATAGAGAACTTGTTGACAGACAGTTTAACAAGGTTGGGAAAGTCTTGAAGTTGTTTTGACTGGCTTCATTTGGCTAAACTCATTACTTCTTCTGACCATGGGGCATGGTTTAAGAGCTCTTGAAAATGTCAGTACGATTTCAGCATTATACACTGGGAGTAGAATACCTATAGTAAGAGTCTGTGAATGTATGTATATATGATTGTACAGGTATGTACGCCTGAAGCAGTGGCACCTCTTTAGCATGAACAACCTGTTTCCTCTCAGAGCCACACACCCTATGGGTATATAGGTTGTAAGTGAGCATGTGTGTGTGAGAGTATGTGAACGTGAGTGTGTTTTCTACCTGTAAGTCCCCATGTGGTGGTTGTGTATAATTATGGATTCCATTATCCAGAGGGCTGTTTAAACACAGACATTTCATGTGCCTATCAGCTGCTACAGAACTTTACATCTCTCTCTCTCTCTCTCTCTCTCTCTCTCTCTCTCTCTCTCTTCCTATTAGGTGGTTGTAGAATTTAACGACTCTTTTCTGGATTTTGCTCATTTGCGGGTATCGGCCTAATTCTGCTCTGCATGCATGATTTGGTGTTCTACGTCATACATGGAGGATACATGGAGCAGCTTCCGGCGCCGACAGAGATGGCCGCCTCGCTTCGCGTTCCTAGGAAACTATGCAGTTTTTTGTTTTTTTACGTGTTATTTCTTACACTAGTACCCCAGGTCATCTTAGGTTTCTTTACATACAGCCGACAAGAACTACTGAATATAAGATCAGCGTCAACTCACCATCAGTACGACCAAGAATATGTTTTTCGCGATGCGGATCCTGAGTTCTGCCTTACAACCAGTGTAACCGAGTGGATCGCATGCAGCGACCAAAAAAAAAACGACTCAGAAAAAAGAGGGAAACGAAGCGGTCTTCTGGTCAGACTCCGGAGACGGGCACATCGTGCACCACTCCCCAGCATTCTTCTTGCCAATGTCCAGTCTCTTGACAACAAGGTTGATGAAATCCGAGCAAGGGTAGCATTCCAGAGGGACATCAGAGACTGTAACGTTCTCTGCTTCACGGAAACATGGCTCACTGGAGAGACGCAATCCGAAGCGGTGCAGCCAGCGGGTTTCTCCACGCATCGCGCCGACAGAAACAAACATCTCTCTGGTAAGAAGACGGGCGGGGGCGTATGCCTTATGGCCAACGTGACATGGTGTGATGAAGGAAACATACAGGAACTCAAATCCTTCTGTTCACCTGATTTAGAATTCCTCACAATCAAATGTAGACCGCATTATCTACCAAGAGAATTCTCTTCGATTATAATCACAGCCGTATATATCCCCCAAGCAGACACATCGATGGCTCTGAACGAACTTTATTTAACTCTCTGCAAACTGGAAACGATTTATCCGGAGGCTGCATTCATTGTAGCTGGGGATTTTAACAAGGCTAATCTGAAAACAAGACTCCCTAAATTTTATCAGCATATTGATTGCGCAACCAGGGGTGGAAAGACCCTGGATCATTGTTACTCTAACTTCCGCGACGCATATAAGGCCCTGCCCCGCCCCCTTTCGGAAAAGCTGACCACGACTCCATTTTGTTGATCCCTGCCTACAGACAGAAACTAAAACAAGAAGCTCCCACGCTGAGGTCTGTCCAACGCTGGTCCGACCAAGCTGACTCCACACTCCAAGACTGCTTCCATCACGTGGACTGGGAGATGTTTCGTATTGCGTCAGACAACAACATTGACGAATACGCTGATACGGTGTGCGAGTTCATTAGAACGTGCGTTGAAGATGTCGTTCCCATAGCAACGATTAAAACATTCCCTAACCAGAAACCGTGGATTGATGGCAGCATTCGTGTGAAACTGAAGGCACGAACCACTGCTTTTAATCAGGGCAAGGTGTCTGGTAACATGACTGAATACAAACAGTGCAGCTATTCCCTCCGCAAGGCTATCAAACAAGCTAAGCGCCAGTACAGAGACAAAGTAGAATCTCAATTCAACGGCTCAGACACAAGAGGTATGTGGCAGGGTCTACAGTCAATCACGGACTACAGGAAGAAACCCAGCCCAGTCACGGACCAGGATGTCTTGCTCCCAGGCAGACTAAATAACTTTTTGCCCGCTTTGAGGACAATACAGTGCCACTGACACGGCCTGCAACGGAATCATGCGGTCTCTCCTTCACTGCAGCCGAAGTGAGTAAGACATTTAAACGTGTTAACCCTCGCAAGGCTGCAGGCCCAGACGGCATCCCCAGCCGCGCCCTCAGAGCATGCGCAGACCAGCTGGCCGGTGTGTTTACGGACATATTCAACCAATCCCTATACCAGTCTGCTGTTCCCACATGCTTCAAGAGGGCCACCATTGTTCCTGTTCCCAAGAAAGCTAAGGTAACTGAGCTAAACGACTACCGCCCCGTAGCACTCACATCCGTCATCATGAAGTGCTTTGAGAGACTAGTCAAGGACCATATCACCTCCACCCTACCTGACACCCTTGACCCACTCCAATTTGCTTACCGCCCAAATAGGTCCACAGACGATGCAATCTCAACCACACTGCACACTGCCCTAACCCATCTGGACAAGAGGAATACCTATGTGAGAATGCTGTTCATCGACTACAGCTCGGCATTCAACACCATAGTACCCTCCAAGCTCGTCATCAAGCTCGAGACCCTGGGTCTCGACCCCGCCCTGTGCAACTGGGTACTGGACTTCCTGACGGGCCGCCCCAGGTGGTGAGGGTAGGCAACAACATCTCCTCCCCGCTGATCCTCAACACTGGGGCCCCACAAGGGTGCGTTCTGAGCCCCCTCCTGTACTCCCTGTTCACCCACGACTGCGTGGCCATGCACGCCTCCAACTCAATCATCAAGTTTGCGGACGACACAACAGTGGTAGGCTTGATTACCAACAACGACGAGACGGCCTACAGGGAGGAGGTGAGGGCCCTCGGAGTGTGGTGTCAGGAAAATAACCTCACACTCAACGTCAACAAAACTAAGGAGATGATTGTGGACTTCAGGAAACAGCAGAGGGAACACCCCCCATCCACATCGATGGAACAGTAGTGGAGAGGGTAGCAAGTTTTAAGTTCCTCGGCATACACATCACAGACAAACTGAATTGGTCCACTCACACAGACAGCATCGTGAGGAAGGCGCAGCAGCGCCTCTTCAACCTCAGGAGGCTGAAGAAATTCGGCTTGTCACCAAAAGCACTCACAAACTTCTACAGATGCACAATCGAGAGCATCCTGGCGGGCTGTATCACCGCCTGGTATGGCAACTGCACCGCCCTCAACCGTAAGGCTCTCCAGAGGGTAGTGAGGTCTGCACAACGCATCACCGGGGGCAAACTACCTGCCCTCCAGGTCACCTACACCACCCGATGCTACAGGAAGGCCATAAAGATCATCAAGGACATCAACCACCCGAGCCACTGCCTGTTCACCCCGCTGTCATCCAGAAGGCGAGGTCAGTACAGGTGCATCAAAGCTGGGACCGAGAGACTGAAAAACAGCTTCTATCTCAAGGCCATCAGACTGTTAAACAGCCACCACTAACATTGAGTGGCTACTGCCAACACACTGTCAATGACACTGACTCTACTCCAGCCACTTTAATCATGGGAATTGATGGGAAATTATGTAAATATATCACTAGCCACTTTAAACAATGCTACCTTATATAATGTTACTTACCCTACATTGTTCATCTCATATGCATACGTTGATACTGTACTCTATATCATCGACTGCATCCTTATGTAATACATGTATCACTAGCCACTTTAACTATGCCACTTGGTTTACATACTTATCTCATATGTATATACTGTACTCGATATCATCTACTGTATCTTGCCTATGCTGCTCTGTACCATCACTCATTCATATATCCTTATGTACATATTCTTTATCCCCTTACACTGTGTATAAGACAGTAGTTTTTTTGGAATTGTTAGTTAGATTACTTGCTCGTTATTACTGCATTGTCGGAACTAGAAGCACAAGCATTTCGCTACACTCGCATTAACATCTGCTAACCATGTGTATGTGACAAATAAAATTTGATTTGATTTGATTTGATTTGATTTGATTTTAGCAGAATTCTGCATGCAGAGTCTCAATTTGGTGTTTGTCCCATTTTGTGAATTCTTGGTTGGTGAGCGGACCCCAGACCTCACAACCATAAAGGGCAATGGGTTCCATAACTGATTCAAGTATTTTTAGCCAGATCCTAATTGGTGTGTTGAGTTTTATGTTCCTTTTGATGGCATAGAATGCCATTCTTGTCTCTCAGATCGTTCACAGCCCTGTGGCGCTGATGTTTAGGCCAAGGTATGTATAGTTTTTTGTGTGCTCTAGGGCAACGGTGTCTAGATAGAATTTGTATTTCTGGTCCTGGAGACCGGACCTTTTTTGGAACACCATTATTTTCATCTTACTGAGATTTACTGTCAGGGCCCAGGTCTGGCAGAATCTGTGCAGAAGATCTAGGTGTTGCTGTAAGCCCTCCTTGTGTTGGTGACAGAAGCACCAGATCATCAGCAAACAGCAGACATTTGACTTCAGATTCTAGTAGGGTGAGGCCGGGTGCTGCAGACTGTTCTAGTGCCATCGCCAATTCGTTGATATTTATGTTGAAGAGGGTGGGGCTTAAGCTGCATCCCTGTCTCACCCCACGGCCCGGTGGGAGGAAATTTGTCCGTTTTTTGCCTATTTTAACCGCACACTTGTTGTTTGTGTACATGGATTAAATAGTGTCGTATGTTTTTCCCCTACACCACTTTCCATCAATTTGTATAGCATACCCTCATGCCAAATTGAGTCAAAAGCTTTTTTGAAATCAACAAAGCATGAGAAGACTGCCTTTGCTTTGGGTTTTTTGCATGTCAATTAGGGTGTGCAGGATAAATACGTGGTCTGTCGTATGATAATTTGGTAAAAAGCCAATTTGACATTTGCTCAGTACATTGTTTTCACTGAGGAAATGTATGAGTCTGCTGTTAATGATAATGCAGAGGATTTTCCCAAGGTTGCTGTTGACACATATCCCACGGTAGTTATTGAGGTCAAATATTTGTAGAATGGGGTGGTCATTCCTTGGATCCAAATATCGGGGAAGATGTCAGAGCTAAGGATGATGTTAAAGGGTTTTATTATAGCCAATTGCAATTTGTTGCTTATTTGATTATTTCTTTGAGGATACCATCAAAACATGTTTTGTCCTGTAGTTCATTCAAGGTAATTGGAGAATCCAGTGAGTTCTGGTAGTCTTTAATAGTTGATTCTAAGATTTGTATTTGATCATGTATATGTTTTTGCTGTTTGTTCTTTGTTATAGAGCCAAAAAGATTGGAGAAGTGGTTTACCCATACATCTCCATTTTGGATAGATAATTCTTTGTGTTGTTTGTTTAGTGTTTTCCCATTTTCCCAGAAGTGGTTAGAGTCTATGGATTCTTCAATTACATTGAGCTTTTTTCTGACTTGCTGTTCCTTCGTTTTCCATAGTGTATTTCTGTATTGCTTTAGTGATTCACCATAGTGAAGGCATAGACTCAGGTTTTCCGGGTCTGTATGTTTTTGGTTGGACAGGTTTCTCAATTTCTTTCTTAGATTTTTGCATTCTTCATTAAACCATTTGTCATTGTTGTTCATTTTCTTTGGTTTTCTATTTGAGATTATTAGATTTGATAGGGAAGCTGAGAGGTCAAATATAATGTTAAGATTTTCTACTACCAAGTGACCCCTTCACTATTACAGTGGAACATTTTGTCCAGGAAGTTGTCTAAAAGGGATTGAATTTGTTGTGGCCTAATTGTTTTTAGGTTTCCACACTACAGTCCTTCCATCTATAGCATTTCTTAATATTACTCAGTTCCTTTGGCTTTGATTTCTCGTGATTGAGTATTGCTCTATTCAAGTAGACTGTGATTTTGCTGTGGTCTGACAGGGGTGTCAGTGGGCTGACTGAACGCTCTGAGAGACTCTGGGTTGAGGTGAGTGACAAAGTAGTCTACAGTACTACTGCCAAGAGAGGAGCTATAGGTGTACCTACCATAGTAGTCCCCTCGAAGGCTACCATTGACTATGTACATACCCAGCGTGCGACAGAGCTGCAGGAGTCTGATCTGAGGGGGCCTAAATGGTGTGTGGTTATGGTTGACTTTGGGGGGTGTTGATTGGTGGGGGTGTGTATGTGGCTTGTGTTATTGTTGTCTGGATGTAGGTCCTCCCATCGTTGCACCTCTACGTGTAGGGGGGGTCCCGCAGGTCTGGGAGAGTGTCTCGCTGGTCTGGTCGGAGTGTCTATTGATCTGTTGCTCCTGTGTGAAATGTTGGGGCTGTGTTTGAGAGCGATATCCTTTTGAGTCCAGGCAAAGGTGGGCTCTGCTGCCTTGTATAGGTGGACCTGGTCATAGAGGCTGTTCAAGTCCAGGGTTGTGGGTCAGGAAAACATTTGGTTTTGAGGCACAGTCATGGGAAATACTTGCGTTTACCCACTGTATGGTAGCAGGGTTGAAGTCTTTTCGTGGTAGCAGGGTGGAGTTAACCACTTGTGCATTGGGGAAAGTAGAAGAAGCTTTTTCAATCACTCCCTTCAGTGCTGTGGCCACCCTTTCCTGCTGTGTTCGCAGGTTGTTTGTGCCTGTGTGTATTATTATGTGGCTAGGTGAACCTAGTGGGTCAGAAGGTCTAGGGCGCGCTGGGTGTTTGGACTCCAGAGTTTAGACACACTGTGTTTGGGAAAACTTTTTTTTTCTTGTATATATTTCCCATTTCAGTCCATAAGGAGTACAATCTGTGTCTTGTGTATATCAAATAAAATAACATTGTATTTGTCACATACACATGGTTAGCAGATGTTAAAATGCAAGTGTAGCGAAATGTTGTGCTGTTGTGCTTCTAGTTCTGACAATGCAGTAATATCCAACGAGTAACCTAAGAATTCCTCAACAACTACCTTAAACACACAGTGTAAAGGAATGAAAGAATATGTACATAAAAATATATGAATGAGTGATGGTACAGAACGGCATAGGCAAGATGCAGTAGATGGTATCGAGTACAGTATATACATATGAGATGAGTAATGTAGGGTATGTAAACATTATACGAAGTGGCATTGTTTAAAGTGGCTAGTGATACATTGATAACATACATTTTTACATTATTAAAGTGGCTGGAGTTGAGTCAGTATGTTGGCAGCAGCCATTCAATGTTAGTGGTGGCTGTTTAACAGTCTGGTGGCCTTGAGATAGAAGCTGTTTTTCAGTCTCTCGGTCCCTGCTTTGATGCACCTGTACTGACCTCGCCTTCTGGATGATAATGGGGTGAACAGGCAGTGGCTCGGGTGGTTGTTGTCCTTGATGATCTTTATGGCCTTCCTGTGATATCGGGTGGTGTAGGTGTCCTGGAGGGCAGGTAGTTTTCCCCCGGTGATGCGTTGTGCAGACCTCACTACCCTCTGGAAAGTCTTACGGTTGTGGGCGGTATCAGGCGGTGATACAGCCCGACTCGATTGTGCATCTGTAAAAGTTTGTGAGTGCCCTTTGTGACAAGCCGGATTTCTTCAGCCTCCTGAGGTTGAAAAGGCGCTGATGCGCCTTCTTCACCACGCTGTCTGTGTGGGTGGACCAATTCAATTTGTCCGTGATGTGTACGCCAAGGAACTTAAAACTTACTACCCTCTCCACTACTGTCTCGTCGATGTAGATAGGGGGGTGCTCCCTCTGCTGTTTCCTGAAGTCCACGATCATCTCCTTTGTTTTGTTGACGTTGAGTGTGAGGTTATTTTCCTGACACCACACTCCGAGGGCCCTCACCTCCTCCCTGTAGGCCGTCTCGTCGTTGTTGGTAATCAAGCCTACCACTGTAGTGTCGTCTGCAAACTTGATGATTGAGTTGGAGGCGTGCATGGCCACACAGTCGTGGGTGAACAGGGAGTACAGGGGAGGTCTGAGAACACACCCTTGTGGGGCCCCAGTGTTGAGGATCAGCGGTATGGAGATGTTGTTACCTCCCCTCACATCCTGGGGGGGTCCGTCAGGAAGTCCAGTACCCAGTTGCACAGGGCGGGGTCGAGACCCAGTGTCTATGGGTACTATGGTGTCAAATGCTGAGCTGTTATCGATGAACAACATTCTCACATAGGTATTCCTCTTGTTCAGATGGGTTAGGTCAGTGTGCAGTGTGATTGCGATTGCGTCGTCTGTGGACCTGTTGGGCCGGTAAGCAAATTGGAGTGGGTCAAGGGTGTCAGGTAGGGTGGAGGTGATATGGTCCTTGACATGATGTCGGAAGTGAGTGCTACGGGGCGGTCGTCGTTTAGCTCAGTTGCCTTAGTTTTCTTGGGAACAGGAACAATGGTGGTCCTCTTGAAGCATGTGGGAACAGCAGACTGGGATAAGGTTTGATTGAATATGTCCGTAAACACACCAGCCAGCTGGTCTGCGCATGCTCTGAGGACGCAGCTGGGGATGCCGTCTGGGCCTGCCGCCTTGCGAGGGTTAGTGCGTTTAAATGTTTTACTCACATCGGCTGCAGTGAAGGAGGGTCCGCAGGTTTTGGTAGTGGGCCGTGTCAGTGGCACTGTATTGTCCTCAAAGCGAGCAAAGAAGTTGTTTAGTCTGTCTGGGAGCAAGACATCCTGGTCCGCGACGGGGCTGGTTTTCTTTTTGTAATCCGTGATTGACTGTAGACCTTGCCACATACCTCTCGTGTCTGAGCCGTTGAATTGCAACTCTACTTTGTCTCCATACTGACGCTTAGCTTATTTGATTACCTTGCGGAGGGAATAGCTACAATGTTTGTATTCGGTCATGTGTCCGGTCACCGTGCCCTGATTAAAAGCAGTTTCGCTCGAATGCTGCCATCAATCCACGGTTTCTGGTTGGGGAATGTTTCAATAAACGCTGTGGGTACAACATCACCGATGCACTTGCTAAAAAACTCGCTCACCGAATCAGCGTATGCATCAATGTTGTTGTATGACACAATGTGGAACCTTTCCCAGTCCACGTGATTGAAGCAATCTTGAAGCGTGGAATCAGATTTGTCAGACCAGCGTTGAACAGACCTGAGCGCGGGAGCTTCCTGTTTAAGTTTCTGTCTATAGGCAGGGAGAAACAAAATGGAGTCGTGGTCAGCTTTTCCGAAAGGAGGGCGGAGGAGGGCCTTATATGCGTTGCAGAAGTTAGAACAATGATCCAGGGTTTTACCAGCCCTAGTTGCACAATCGATATGCTGATAGATTTTAGGGAGTCTTGTTTTCAGATTAGTCTTGTTAAAATCCCCAGCAACAATGAATGCAGCCTCGGGATATGTGGTTTCCAGTTTACATAGAGTCAAATGAAGTTCGTTCATGGCCATCGATGTGTCTGCTTGGGGGGGAATATATGCAGCTGTGATTGTAATCGAAGAGAATTCTCTTGGTAGATAATGTGGTCAGCATTTGATTGTAAGGAATTCTAAGTCAGGTGAACAGAAGGACTTGTGTTCCTGTATGTTGTTATGATCACACCATCCTCAGTCGATGTGGGGGTGTTGTCAGAAGGGCTATCAGGGAGGCTGACAGGGGGGGCTCAGGGGGGGTGAGATCCGCTGGTCTTGGGGTTCTTCATTTGTCTGTTCTGCTGTGATGTCGACGCTATGGTCAGGGTCTGGTGTGAACTGTTCTGCTGTGGTATCGAGACTTTTGTCGGGAGCTGAGGTGGGCTGTTCTGCTGGCTTCTCTGCGGGGGTGGCCACCTCACTAGTGGGTTGTTCTCTGTCACACACCATTCCCCCCAACCTCTCTTCCAGTAGTCTGATCCTCTCCACTACTGCTCTGTTCTTCTCCAGCTCTTGCTTTTTATATTGTTGAAGTTGTCTCACCACAGTCCAGAATGCAGATATGTCTCCCTCCACCTCCAGCTCTCCGGGTCTAGTTAAGTGGGTGTTGTTGTTCTGGACTGTTGTCTGGGTCTGTGCTGACTGGAGTGTAATCACCTGTTGTTCCAGCTCCACCTGCCTTACCTCCAGCTGGATAAATGTATCCTTCATTTCAATGAGAGAGTAGTACTCTGTGCTGGGAGGTTGACTTTCTGCTTGGGCTTGCTTGTCTGTAGGGTTATATAATGAAGAGGTCTGGTCTGACCCACTTGGGGTGGGGGTAGCTTTCTCAAGGGATAGCTTCTCCTGCTGGGCTAATTCTTTGATTCGGTGAAAGTCCAGCTGAAACTGTTTGGGGTTGCCCTGTACCAATACTGTTCCACTTATAGAGATTTAAATAACCCTTAACAGAGGGGTAGTGTGCTAATATATCACTGTGCCATGCCAAGGGGTGGTTTGTGTGGAAGATGATGTTGCTGATGTTCCCATTTTTATAATAGTCAGCAAAAAGTCTCTTGATTTTCCATAAGGAGGTTAATTTTGTGATCTTTTCTTGCTTTATCATTCTTTACATACACAGGGAACTGTATTTTAATTACCTCTTAACAGCGGGAGTCAGCTTCTAAAGCTTCTGAGTTTTGATCTGGAGTGAAGGGTATGTTGTAGAGGGTAGCATCCTGTATATGTTCCTGACAAAAACTCCAAGTTTATCTAACTCTAAATCTATCTTTTTTTAAAGAACATGCTTTAGAACATGCTGAAAAACGTAGGAGCTCATCTATCTCTCTCTCTCTAATGTTTTTTTTATTTTTCCTTACATCTCCCCCTTCCCCCCTCTTTCTTTCTCTATATCACTTCCATCTCTTATCTTCACTTGTTCTAAGTCTCTCATTGTCCTGCTCTCTCCTTCCCCTTCCCCCCTCTCTTTCTTTCTCTATATCACTTCCATCTCTGATCTTCACTTGTTCTAAGTCTTTCATTGTCCTGCTCTACCCTTCCCCTTCTCCCTCTGCTTTCTCCTCCCCCCTCTCCCTCTGCTCTCTCTTTTCTCCTCTCCCTTTCTCCTTTCCCCCTTTCTCTCTACTCAAACCTCACTCCTGTAGCTCACTCTAGCTCCACGTAGGGGAACTTTCTTTCTCAATAAATCATTAAACTACTCCAACGTGATTTCCTGGTGGCATTTCTCGCTTTTCTATTCCCCCTCTCCGCCACCCTCTTTCCACTGCGATCATAAGGAAAACACATTGTGATGTTGGACAATACAATTAGCCTTTCATTCCATTAGAGTTTCTGCTTTTGATTCCACTGCCCTGGTTTTCTCAGTCTTTTCACCAGCCTGTTGTTTTACATCAACTTTACAGGCTCTATGTCTATTTCATGTCTTTCTTTGAATTCATTTGAAGTAAGTTCTTTATCCTCGGGTTAGTAGTTTTTAATACAATATTTATTATAACGTTATTAAATCATGCTCTGATTGTATGTTAGGAGAAACAGGAAGTGATAACCTTTGACTCCTGTGTGTGCTGCGCCTCTTCCTGTCCCCTCTTCTTATGAAATCAGGCTTTGATTGTGTACGGAGAGGAAGAGGAAGAGAGAGGCCCAACTCTGTGGAAAATCTGTCTCCCTCCAGCAGGAGGCGTTTTGTTGTTGTTTCGCCCACCAATCAAGGAGTTTTTGTATGGAGGTCAATGAGAGAGTGTAAAATTATGGATTGTTTGCTACATTAGATTTGTCTGATCAAATAGCAGTTTTGTAATTCTTAAGTTGTTTCGAGTGTACTAATATAAGTAGGAAACATGACATTACTTCAACTTTGAGAAACAATACTTGATATCGGAGTTGTTTCGAGATTGCTATGCATATTCATGGAATGCGGCTAGAAGCATAGCCTCTTTCTCCATTGAATACATGCGGTTGAAGTCAACAACTCTCGTCTAATATTCAAAAAAGGATTTCAATAATAAGATGTATCCACCAATTCAAGGAAAGGATAGGCAGGAGCTAGACACGACGCCGTGCCGCTTTGTGGACAATGACTCACATTGTTAGAGACATGTATCTTATATCTTGTGAGTATATCCATAGAGAAACAGGAAGTGATGATAACCTTTGACCCTGTGCACTGTCTATTGTCTTCTCCCTCTCTTTAGGTGATAGCCCCTGAGGAAATAGTGGATCCCAATGTGGACGAGCACTCGGTGATGACCTACCTGTCCCAGTTTCCCAAGTCCAAGCTGAAGCCTGGTGCCCCGCTGCGCTCCAAGACTCTGCACCCCAAGAAGGCCAAGGCCTATGGACCAGGTGAGAGAGAGAGATTGGGAATGTAATGACTTCCTTCCTTCAAAGACTTCTTTATCTTCTTTATCTATAAATAAACTATCTGGGCTCCCGACAGGACTGACCTCTATAATATGTAAACAACTATTGGAAAGCTCATGTTCTGACCTAGCCATTAAAAAATATGGTCCACAGATGTAATTGAATCTGAACAACCCTTTAACTGGAACAGAATATGGAAAAATATGACCTTGGCATCCCATAATCCGAATCGTCAATTTACACATTTTAAGTTTATTCACGGACTGTGTTTAACAACAGGGAAATATTTTATGATGAAATGGGCCCCAACTCCCCACTGTTCACTGTATCCCCTAAATCAGGTAGACACATTCCTCCATATGATGTGGGAGTGATCTGCAGTTAAATGCTTCTGGGCAAGTTACAAAATGAACCTAGAAGTGCATGAATGTAAATATTCAATGCTTTGCATCTATTATGTTACTTCACGATGATAGCTCCTTGAATCTCTCAATCAATCAGAGATGATTACTGCTGGCTGGCAGCACTGCCGCAAAAAAGATGTTGGCTCTTAGATGGTAATCACCTCACTCTCTCCTAATCGCAAGTGGATACAGTTGTTATTGACAGCAAGAATGAATGGTGCTAGTCAATGAACAACATTGCTCAACATTGACATTATCCCACCACTGGTTAGCCACTATTGGCTTAAAAAGCCAAACCTAACACTATCTGCCAATTAATTTCCAGCAATATTTCACCTGTCTGTCTGTGTGGTGCACATGTTTGTGTCTATCGCTCCGTGTGTAGCCAGTTGATGTGGTAACCGTCTTGTGGGTTGACAGAAATACTTTCCCCAAAACCTTCTCAATTAAATGTTAACTACAAAGTATGCTTACCTGGCATGAGTAAGTATATCATTTGTATCTATTATTTGTTATTTGAAAACTTTTCCATGAAAATGATTTAAATTACATTGGCTTGCGAAAGTATTCACCCCCTTGGCATTTTTCCTATTTTGTTGCCTTACAACCTGGAATTAAAATAGATTTTTTGGGGGGGTTTGTATCATTTGATTTACACAACATGCCTACTACTTTGAAGATGCAAACTATTTTTTATTGTGAAACAAACAAGAAATAAGACAAAAAAACTGATAACTTGAGCGTGCATAACTATTCACCCAACAAAGTCAATACTTTGTAGAGCCACCTTTTGCAGCAATTACAGCTGCAAGTCTCTTGGGGTATGTCTCTATAAGCTTGGCAAATCTAGCCACTGGGATTTTTTGCCCATTCTTCAAGGCACAACTGCTCCAGCTCCTTCATGTTGGATGGGTTCTGCTGGTGTACAGCAATTTTTAAGTCATACCACAGGTTCTCAATTGGATTGAGGTCTGGGCTTTGACTAGGCCATTCCAAGATATTTAAATGTTTCCCCTTAAACCACTCAAGTGATGCTTTAGCAGTATAATTAGGGTCATTGTCCTGCTGGACGGTGAACCTTCGTCCCAGCCTCAAATCTCTGGAAGACTGAAACAGGCTTCCCTCAAGAATTTCCATGTATTTAACGCCATCCATCCCTTCAATTCTGACCAGTTTCCCAGTCCCTGCCGATGAAAAACATCCCCACAGCATGATGCTGCCACCACCATGCTTCACTGTGGGTTTGGTAATCTCGGGGGGTGATGAGAGGTGTTGGGTTTGAGCCAGACATAGCATTTTCCTTTATGGCTAAAAAACTCAATGTTAGTCTCATCTGACCAGAGTACCTTGTTCCATGTGTTTGGAGTCTCCCACATGCCTTTTGGCGTACACCAAATGTGTTTGCTTATTTTTTTCTTTAATAAGCAATGTCTTTTTTTCTGGCCAGTCTTCTGTAAAGCCCAGCTCTGTGGAGTGTACGGCTTAAAGTGGTCCTATGGACAGATACTCCAATCTCCGCTGTGGAGCTTTGCAGCTCCTTCAGGTCTCTTTGTTGCCTCTCTGATTAATTCCCTCCTTGCCTGGTCTGTGGGCTTTGTGGGAGGCCCTCTCTTGACAGGTTTGTTGTGGTGCCATATTCTTTCCATTTGAAAAAAAATGGATTTAATGGTGCTCTGTGGGATGTTCAAAGTTTCTGATATTTTTTATATCCCAACCAAATCAAATCAAATCAAATGTATTTATATAGCCCTTTGTACATCAGCTGATATCTCAAAGTGTTGTACAGAAACCCAGCCTAAAACCCCAAACAACAAGCAATGCAGGTCTAGAAGCACGGTGGCTTGGAAAAACTCACTAGAAAGGCCAAAACCTAGGAAGAAACCTAGAGAGGAACCAGGCTATGAGGGGTGGCCAGTCCTCTTCTGACTGTGCCGGGTGGAGATTATAACAGAACATGGCCAAGATGTTCAAATGTTCATAAATGACCAGCATGGTCAAATAATAATAATCACAGTAGTTGTCGAGGGTGCAGCAAGTCAGCACCTCAGGAGTAAATATCAGTTGGCTTTTCATAGCCGATCATTAAGAGTATCTCTACCACTCCTGCTGTCTCTAGAGAGTTGAAAACAGCAAGTCTGGGACAGGTAGCACGTCCGGTGAACAGGTCAGGATTCCATAGCCTTAGGCAGAACAGTTGAAACTGGAGCAGCAGCATGGCCAGGTGGACTGGGGACAGCAAGGAGTCATCATGCCAGGTAGTCCTGAGGCATGGTCCCAGGGCTCAGGTCCTCCGAGAGAAAGAGAGAAAGAGGGAATTAAAGAGAGCATACTTAAATTCACACAGGACACCGGATAAGACAGGAGAAGTACTCCAGATATAACAAACTGACCCTAGCCCCCCGACACATAAACTACTGCAGCATAAACCCTACTCAGTACTTCTCCACAACTTTGTCCCTGACCTGTTTGGAGAGCTCCTTGGTCTTGCTTGGTGGTGCCCCTTGCTTAGTGGTGTTGCAGACTCTGGGGCCTTTCAGAACAGGTGTATATATACTGAGATCATGTGACACTTAGATTGCACTTTATTTATCTAATTATATCACTTCTGAAGGTAATTGGTTGCACCAGATCTTATTTAGGGGCTTCATAGCAAAGGGGGTGAATATTTATGCACGCATCACTTTTCCATTGTTTATTTCTTCAAATATTCTGAAACAATTTTTTTTCATTTCACTTCACCAATTTGGACTATGTTGTGTATGTCCATTACATGAAATCCAAATAAAAATCAATTTAAATAACAGGTTGTAATGCAAAAAAATAGGGAAAAGGCCAAGGGGGTGAATACTTTTGCAAGACACTATATATTATTGAAAATAATATATGGGGGATTGTAAATGATGCAGACAATTACAATGATACAAGCCACAATCTATTTGCAATATTAAAGCTGATCCACCCTCTAAAGAATACAAAAACAATAATAACTATAACTTTGCCATGAAATGAGCAGCAGCGGTACAGAACCACCGCTAGCCCGGCACATTAGACGGCACATTCCTCACTCGCTAAATGCACAATTAAAGAGCCAGATGCACAATTAAAGGGGAATTACACTCACTTTTAGTTCTTGCAGACCTCCAATAAAATGATCTTCTAATGTAATTTAACCATATATATGGACTCAGAACATCCCATTTAGTTGTTTCTCTATGAACAATTGTAATTTTGAGAGTGAAAAACTATCTAAAACAAGGAAAAATAAAACTGAGAAAACAATCTGGGGAAAAATCACAGATTTGATAGGGCCCCCCTTCCAGTTGTTAATTAACCATTATTTTACCAGGTATATTGACAGAAAACATAGTGATTTTCTTTCTCTTGTACACTAAGGACCCGGGGTTGGATGGAGGCATGTTGGCTGGGTGGGGTTGGAGGAATGGGATGGGATGGGAGGTTGGGGGTGGAGGCCCACTTGTTTTTCTTTTCTTATCCTGTTTGTACTGAATGTATTATTACTTACTTAAACTCTGTATGTATTTTTCTTCTTTTGAGTGACAGCCTACGGGTATATGTTTTATAAACATAGAATTTGAAACGGAGAATGCACCGCCACAACAAAAAAATAACAAAACAAATTAAATGTAGGTAAAAAACAGACTTCCTTAACAATCTGCATCTTCTAAAGTCTCAATAGGCCAAAGGCCTTCTGGTTTATTCTGTATATTAGGTGCAGGAATTATTGTTGAAAAGGAAGGTGTTTTATCCTGTTTACACCTGTCAGCACAGAATAAGTGACAGAGGGCTCTCACATCTAGTTCTGTACTCCTGCTTACTGTCTCCATCCTTTTCCCCGTCAGGTATTGCGCCCAGAGGTAACATGGTGCTGAAGCCGGCTGAGTTCATCGTGGAGACAGTGGAGGCGGGGCTAGGGGAGGTGCTGGTCTATGTGGAGGACCCAGAGGGACACACAGAGGAGGTGGGGCACTCTCACTCACATTAACCCTTAGCTCCTCAATCCATTACTCCTCCATCCCGAAGATGCTGTTCATTTGACCACACAGTTCTTCACATTCAGTTTCTATCTCTCCCCTTTCTCCGGTTCTGGCCCTCTCTTTCTGTTCCAGGCCAGAGTGATCCCCAACAATGACAAGAACAGGACGTACTCTGTCATCTATCTGCCCAAAGTGGAGGGCCTTCACAAGGTAACATACTTACAGTACCCGTATATATATATATATATATATATATATATATATATATATATATATATATATATATATATATATATATATATATATATATATATATATATATATATATATATATATATATATATATATACCGGAAAATATTTTAAATCTCAGTTTATAAACGTCAGTAGTATAGGATTTCCTCCAGCTGTCTAACAGGGGTCTATCCATGTTCCTCTCCCCAGGTGAAGGTGCTTTTCGCTGGGCAGGACATAGACAGGAGTCCCTTCGTGGTGAGTGTGTCCAAAGCCATGGGAGACCCCAACAAGGTGCAGGCCAGAGGACCAGGACTGGAGCCTGTAGGCAACGTGGCTAACAAGCCGACCTACTTCGACATCTACACAGCAGGTAACACACACATACACATCTGGGGAGGACCATGTTTATGGTATGGAAGTAGATCATCTATCTACCTTTCCTATTGAAATCCCCTAGTTTCGTCAATTGGGTCGTAAGTAAATATAAGGATCTTTTAGAATGATCATTAGCTTTGCAATATTAGCTGATATTTATTCCTTCAATCATGATGACAAAGTACATGTATGTATTTGTTCTCTCTAATGGCCCCCAGTGTTACATCTTTTTCTGTCCCCTGAACACACAGTAGAAGGTGTTAGTTCATCTCTTTTTGTCCCCAGGTGCCGGTGCTGGAGACGTGGGTGTAATCATCGTGGACTCCCAGGGCAGAAGAGACACCGTGGAGATCATTCTGGAAAACAAGGGGGACAGTATTTTCCGTTGCACCTATTGCCCTATCCTGGAGGGGTCTCATGTTATCTATGTGACGTTTGCTGGGCAGCAGATACCCAGAAGCCCTTTCACCGTCCACATCTCAGAGGGTAACACACACACACACATGCCTGCGCGCGCGCACACACACACACACACACACACACACACACACACACACACACACACACACACACACACACACACACACACACACACACACACACACACACACACACACACACACAGATTTGGGTGATTGCACTGACTTTTTACATCCACTATGTGACTCCCTCCCTCTTGTTCTAATCTGAGTAATATTGAGTATTAATGTCTAGACTGACCTCACTACTAGACATTTGATCTCCATAACAGACAGTGACATCCTGCCATAACAGACAGGCCACCGGCATGGTATTTTGGGTTCTTCTGAAAATTGTTGAGTTATGGTTGGTGAACTCTTGGTTTGTGGGAGGACTCTGGATGGGTTCTGAGTGTCAGAGAGGCAGGGTTCTAAGCTGTGGATTCTGGTCGTTCTCCAGAGTGATCCTGTCCTGTTCCTGCGTGTGTGTCATGTCGTTGTTGTTCCTCCATGCAGCTCCACCGAGCTCCCTGCCCCCCGGCTCTCCGGTGCAGATAGTGCCCCAGTCCATACGCACCCCACCCACAGACAAGGCCAAGAGAGTGCCCCCCCCAACACCGCCCAAACCCAGGCGACCAAGTTAGTACAGGCCTGCCCGTGGAGGAGAGACTGGAGCCTGCCTGCGCTAGCCTTGTCCTACCTAAACTCAAAACTATACCACCAACCCCCTTGACGCACCGCACCAGCGGGTCCCCAGCTTGATGGCATGTGCTGGCGCTTAGCCCTCTGTGGCTTCACCACCCCCCTCTCCCCCCCTTCATCCCAGGCAGCTTCCAAAGAGCGAGAATGAGAGGGAATGAGTGTGTAACTGAAAGAAGAAATGAAAGGCTGAGAGAGAGAGAGAGAGAGAGAGAGAGAGAGAGAGAGAGAGAGAGAGAGAGAGAGAGAGAGAGAGAGAGAATGCAAGAATGAAAGAAAATGAAGAGAGTGAATGGGAGAAAGAAATGCGGTTCCTCCTCATTTTAACAACAGTGGCAGCATTATCCATTCATGTGATTGGCTGGTTTTGGACGGTCACCTTTACAGACGCTCGGCAGGTCTTTGAAACACAGAGGTCACACACTTACAGTACATCACCTGCTTCATAAATAGAAGTACATTACAATTGGTCTTCCAACATTGTCTTATTGCAATAATATTTGACTACTGCATATCAAAAAAGTTATCAAATAATCCCACACACGTTCATTTGATCCAGTTTGTAGCTCACTTTGGCTTAATATCCTGTAACACATGTGATTTGATTTCTTCCACGTGTGACGTTAAATTGACTTTAGAACAGAACTAACGAGTAACAACACCCACAAATTAACAAAAATAGATTTTTAACAAAACAACAGCACCCTAGTGTACCATAACACTGTTTTTTTAATGATAGATTCCCAATTAACCCAGAAACAAACAATCTTGTTCAAGTCAAACGGAAATCGATGGTCTTAACCTTTGACTTTTGTTTCATTTGACGAGAGCGAAAGTCAGCGTGACCGTCCAGACGTGTGCGAGTCTTACATACCTCATTACACTGTCTGCTCATCATCCTCATCTTCATCCACCCAGACCAAAGCAAACGCTCTGTGTTGTCAGCCATTTACAATTTAATATTTTCTGACTAACACTGAACATGCAAATGCTCCTCCATTTTTAGCTTCACTTTTACCCGACATTTTTCAAAAGCTTTTTCATAATATAACAGAACAATAACATTGTTTGTCTTCATAACCCATTCTAATAACAGCCTCTCTATAAAGAGGTTTTCCATAAATCTATTTGAGTTTTTATTCAGTTATTTTATTTTCCTTGTTTTTCTTTTGGTCATTTATTAAATTTAGCGGTCTAAAATGATGATGAATTGGGAGAGTTAGCTGGTTATTTCTTCCTAATTTGATAAAAATGCTGTAATGTTTTCTGTGGCCGAGGTATTTTTACAGTCCTATTACAGCACTGGTAATTAGCTAATTGAAAGCCTGCAGAGTCATAAGTCAAGATGTTAGCATAGTTATGCTAGCTATATTTCTTTGGAATGTTTTGCCATCTAACTAGAGTGTAACGTCATTGTATTCAAGCGCATAGAGATTATTCCAGAATCCTTTCAATGTGTCTTTTTGTTTTCATTCTGCCAATCTTATCCATTCAAGCCCAGTGTGTTACAGTAACCCGCCTTTGTTCTCTGTCTAGCTGTTCTGCAGGTTTATAACTTCTGTTCAATGTCCATCTCTCCTGTTGCTTCTTCCCTGGTAGCCCATGTAGACTGTAGCCCATGCAGACTGTAGCCCATGCAGACTGTGCTTCATGCACCACCATTCAACCGACTAACTAACAGCCAACCTCTGCCGCAGCCTGTGTGTGTATGAGTGTGTATCTTGTTATCTTCTTGTCTAACCGAGTTACCCCCTCGGTGGTCCCACAGCCAGCAACCCCAACGTGTGCCGGGCCTCAGGGAGAGGTCTCCAGCCTAAGGGGGTGAGGGTGAAAGAGGTGGCCGACTTCAAGGTCTACACCAAGGGCGCCGGCAGCGGAGAGCTCAAGGTCACCGTCAAGGGGCCAAGTGAGTGTGTGGATATGAGTGTAATCTTTCATGTTGTTTATGACTTGTCACCACATTCATTTATTGGTTTCATAAGGGCATAAATATTCTTCATGAAATGTAATGGTTTACAATGGTCTAGTTGTGTGACTAGCCGTTGACCTCTGAGCTGCTGTGTGTGTGACCTGTTTGTGACTCCCTCAGAGGGACTAGAGGAGCCTGTGAAGGTGCGTGACGTGGGAGAAGGGGTGTATGAGTGTGACTACTACCCCATCATGACTGGCAAATATACCATCACCATCACCTGGGGCGGACAGACCATCCCACGCAGGTGAAACCCTATCCTCCCCCCTGTTCTGCTGTGGACACAACCACATGAAAGCTATAAAGGCAGTGGGCTGAACCATTAAGGGATTTCCAATTGTTGAAATAACTTAAAGGAGCCGAAATGACCTGTAATGAGTCATGTTATGAAGCGTACATTCCTGCATTCCTTGGAGGTTAATGGCTGGGGGGAGGGGGGGTGGAACTGGAAATATCACTGTCCAACATCAATTACGTACATTTTACTGACATTACAGTCAATGGGGCTGACTAGACCACCCCTGACTGTACAGTATGTGTGTCTATGTATGTCTGTGTCTGCATTAACATGTATGTGTGCGTGTGTGTATTCCCTGCAGCCCGTTCGAGGTGGTGGTGAGTGAGGACGTGGGGCCCCAGAAGGTGAGGGCGTGGGGGCCGGGCCTGGAGACAGGCATGGTGGGGAAGTCAGCTGACTTTGTGGTGGAGGCCATCGGCACAGAGGTGGGAACTCTGGGTAAGTCTGACAGACGGCTGTTAGAAGTGAAAGACCCAGGATAACGCTGCAGAATGCTGTCCCATTATTATATTGGCCAGAGGGGATGGACTCTTTTCCACTGAAATTCTGACATGACTGTCAGGCAACTTACACAGATTCCATTTCTCGCACGCACGCAAGCACGCACGCAGAAATGCACGCACACACACACACACACACACACACACACACACACACACACACACACACACACACACACACACACACACACACACACACACACACACACACACACACACACACACACACGCAGGAGGCTGTCTGTGATTGTTAGCAGTTGGAGGGATTAAAGCCCACATTTTGGGGGTCACTTGTCACGGAAACCAGCACAAGGCCTGAGGGCTTCCTGTTCCTGTCACATGATCAGTCTGACCTGCCAGTTGTGGGAAAAGGTCATGACCCCTGGCGATTCACCTCATCACAGTTATTAGATGAATTAGGATGAACTTACTCTCATTTCTCTTCTACCTCCATCAGAAGCGACAACAAAACCAACCTGCCAATATCTCTTAGTCTGTTGCCATCTATGCCTGTTTGTCTCTTTGCTGCCAGTGTATCGGTGTCTGTGTGCGTTTCTGTGTGTGTGTGAGCTTATATCTCTACCCACCTCCATATAATGTGTACCTATATCTCCCTCCCTGTCCCTGTTCATCCCCAGGTTTCTCCATCGAGGGCCCGTCGCAGGCTAAGATAGAGTGTGATGATAAGGGCGACGGGTCATGTGACGTACGTTACTGGCCCACGGAGCCTGGCGACTACGCTGTTCACGTCATCTGTGACGACGAGGACATCAAGGACAGCCCCTTTATGGCCCACATCCTCCTCACAGCCAATGATGTGTTCCCTGAGAAGGTTAGACCCCACCCCTTCATATTTACCATACCAGCTTGCCAGCCTGTAGAACGAGAATATTAAAGTGACGTAACAGTAAGAGAATGGTAACATACTGTAATAGGGACGTAATAATGACATAAAGGCTACGTAAAGATGACATAACAGCATTATGAATACCCTTTCCTTGCAGGTGAAGAGCTATGGCCCAGGTCTGGAACCGATTGGCTGCATTGTCAACAAACCAGCAGAGTTCACCATTGATACAAGTAGAGCCGGCAGGGGCCAGCTGAAGATATACGCCCAGGATGCAGAGGGCTTCCCCATAGACATCCAGATCACAGAGAACGGAGACAGCACCTTCCTCTGTGTCTACATTCCCACCAAGCCCATCAAACACACCATCATTATCACCTGGGGAGAGGTCAACGTCCCCAACAGTCCCTTCAGGGTAAGGCTGACCACCCATCTAACAGACTGTAGACAAATACCTGTTTGGTCAAGGGCTTTCCAACCCTGTTCCTGGAGAGATACCCTCTTGTAGATTTTCATTCCAACCCCAGTGGTAACTAATCTGATTCAGCTTATCAACCAGCTAATTATTATAATCAGGTGCGCTAGATTAGTGTTGGAGTGAAATCCTACAGGACGGTATCTCTCCAGGAACAGGGTTGAAGAGCCCTGTGGTAGATACACATACAGTAGATACATACATCACTTACTGCGTTCTACAGCATATTCAGACTCTAGAGTGCATTTGCAAAGATAGTATACAGCTTTTTACAATGTTCTGGTACTAGTAATGTATGTTCATTGCTGTGTGTGTGTGTGTGTGTGTGTGTGTGTGTGTGTGTGTGTGTGTGTGTGTGTGTGTGTGTGTGTGTGCGCATGCATGTGCGTGTGTGTGTGTGTGTGTGTGTGTGTCAGGTGACCATCGGAGAGGGCAGCCACCCAGATAATGTGAAGGTGTACGGTCCAGGTGTGGAGAAGTCAGGTCTGAAGGCCAACGAGCCCACCTACTTCACTGTGGACTGCTGCGATGCAGGACAAGGTTAGATGCAACAGAGAAATACAACACATAGAAGGGTCTTCACTACTCAACGTTGTAGCTGACAGTTTGCAACCTGAATGGGTGTTGTTGAGTGAGTTCTAGCACTGATGAGTATTTTCTTGCCATCTGCCTTCTCAATGTTAAACAATCTTACTTGTTTTTTCCACTCCAATTCTTACCCCCTTCCTGAATTCCCTAATCCTGGACCCTTCACTCCCATTCCCATTCCTCAGGGGATGTCAGTATCGGCATCAAGTGTGCTCCCGGCGTGGTGGGTCCGGCAGAGGCAGACATCGACTTTGACATCATCAAGAACGACAACGACACGTTCACAGTGAAGTACATGCCCCCCGGCCCCGGACGCTACACCATCATGGTGCTGTTCGCTGACCATGTGAGAGAAAGAGAAACTACACCACCATTTTGAATTTTTAGCTTAATTATTATCAAACCAGACAATAACAATGACCCCACTTTGACCCCTGCCACAGGAAATACCCATCAGCCCTTTCAGAATCAAGGTGGACCCCTCTCATGACGCTAACAAGGTGAGGGCGGAGGGACCCGGACTCAACAAGACAGGTGAGACTTCTAGTAATCATGATAACAAGCCGCCGACATGACCAATAGATCAAAATCACATACAGTAATGTAAACTATGATGCTATAATGACTATAGAGTGACAAAACAATGGACATCTATGTCCAATTCTGGTGTTTTATTTAATTCTATGCTAATGACTGTTAATACAACTGATTACTGGATCAGTTGTATTGATCATGAATGTCCCTCTGTGTGACAACGTCTAGGTGTGGAGGTAGGTAAGCCCACCCACTTCACCATCTACACCAAGGGAGCGGGCAAGGCCAAGCCTGAAGTGCACTTCACCGGAGCAGCCAAAGGGGATGCTGTCCGAGACTTTGAGATCATTGACAACCATGACTACTCCTACACCGTGCGCTACACTGCAGTGCAGCAGGTATGAGTTCACATAAGGCCAAGATTCATCACAATCTCGTTAAAATCTGTATTGTTTGAAGTATGAGTTATTTCATGGCTCCTCTTTTTGGATGATGTGTTTTTTGGGTTAAAATGGGGAGGAAGGCCTTGGTAAGAGGGTGATTGAAATGTTTAGGCTACAGAAGTCTGTATACATATACTATTGTTCAAGATTTTGGGGTCACTTAGAGATGTCCTTGTTTTTGAAAGAAAATGTTTTCTAATGATCAATTAGCCTTATAAAATGACACACTTGGATTAGCTAACACAACGTGCCATTGGAACACAGGAGTCATGGTTGCTGATAATGGGCCTCTGTTAGCCTTCATTTCTCAGAACAAGAATAGACTGATGAGTTTCAGAAGAAAGTTCTTTGTTTCTGGCCATATGGAGCCTGTAATCAAACCCACAAATGCCAATGCTCCAGGTACTCATACTGTATACATCTATAAGTCTATGCTAGGTAAAACTCCGCCTTATCTCAGTTCACTGGTCACAATAACAACACCCACCCGTAGCACACGTTCCAGCAGGTATATCTCACTGATCATCCCCAAAGCCAACACCTCATTTGCCCGCCTTTCCTTCCAGTTTTCTGCTACCAGTGACTGGAACGAATTGCAGAAATCGCTGCAGTTGGAGACTTTTATTTCCCTCACCAGTTTTAAACATCAACTATCTGAGCAGCTAACCGATCGCTGCAGCTGTACATAGTCCATCTGTAAATAGCCCACCCAATCTACCTACCTCATCCCCATACTGTTTTTATTTTATTTACCTTTCTGCTCTTTTTCACACCAGTATCTCTACTTGCACATCATCATCTGCTCATTTATCACTCCAGTGTTAATCTGCTAAATTGTCATTATTCGCTCCTATGGCCTATTTATTGCCTACATCCTCATGCCTTATATAGACTTTCTTTTTTCTACTGTGTCATTGATTTGTTTATTGTGTTATTGGGTTGTTTATTGTTTACTCCATGTGTATCTCTGTGTTGTTGTTGTCTGTGCCACACTGCTTTGCTTTATCTTGGCAAGGTCGCAGTTGCAAATGAGAACTTGTTCTCAACTAGCCTACCTGGTTAAATAAAGGTGAAATAAAATAAATAAAAATACTCAACTAGTCTAAAGAAGGCCAGTTTTATTGCTTTTTTAAAATAACCTGGCTACAATAGTCATTTACAATGTTAACAATCTATACACTGTATTTCTGATCAATTTGATGTTATTTTAATGGACAAAAAATGTGTTTTTCTTTCAAAAACAAGGACATTTTAAAGTGATCCCAAACTTTTGAAAGGTAGTGTATGTTCGGTATGTCCATATGTCATACTATAACAACCACATTCATCTTTTTCTGTCTCTGACCATCTTCCATATCCTCTCTCTCCCTCCCTCTTTCCCCACCATATCTCCCTCTCTCTCTCTCCCTCCCTCTTTCCCCACCATATCTCCCTCTCTCTCTCTCTCTCTTCCCCCTTTCTCCCTCTCTCCACCTCTGTCTCCCCCCTCCGCTCTCCATCTCTCAGAGTAACATGTCTATCTCAATCTGCCACGGCGGTGACCCCATTCCCAAGAGCCCCTTCAACATCACTGTGGCGCCGCCCCTTGACCTCAACAAGGTCAAAGTTCAGGGGTTGAACAACAGTGAGTACCCCCCCCCACACGTACTCTCATTTTACTAAGAAACTGACCAGGAAGTAAACTACTGTTCATCACCTGGAAGAGTTTGACCTCATGTCATCCAACACATTTGTCTTCCCCAGAACACACAGCCACAGGTAATACATTGGCCTTCTTCTAACTTCCTTTAAGAGGTTATATAAAATCATCTGGCCCTCCCTCGTGATATTCAATACTGCCAAGGAATAATTTGGCCGATGCACCAAGGACAGTATAGTATTTGTTTTGTATGATGGCTTGGCTCCATAGTCATTTAGAAAATAATTATGATCCCTTAGGTATCTAATCATTTCAGTCTGTTAAATTAAAATCTATTGTTTTCACTTTGCCAAACAGGAATCTATGCTATAGCCCGGCCTGATACCCTGTGTGTGTGTGTATGTGACCTACAGAGGTCGACGTTGGGAAGGATCAGGAGTTCACAGTGAGCACGCACGGCGTCGGTGGCCAGGGCAAGATAGATGTGAAGATCACCTCGCCCTCTCGTCGGCCAATACCCTGCAAGCTGGAGTCTGACACGGCCAATGAAGTGCACACTGTGAAGTACATTCCCCCTGAGGAGGGCCCCTACAAAGTGGACATCAGCTATGATGGGAACCCTGTGCCTGGGAGCCCCTTCACCGTGGAGGGGGTGATGCCCCCTGACCCCTCAAAGGTAGGATACACCTGAGATGAACACACACACACACACACACACACACACACACACACACACACTGTGTACTGTACAGTAAGCACTGTAGAATACATAGTGCAGCTGAGATTACATCACCAAAAGATTGAGTGGATAAAGCTAGTGTGTTTTACACTTTGAGCTCTGCTGGAAGGAATGTTCAGACATTTCACAACTCTGTGTGCTGCTCTATAGAGCGATGGGTCCGGTCTGCATGGGGTTAGACGGTAAGGAAGACCTGGCCTTGGTCCAGTCTGCATGTACTGTATCAGTCTCTTTAGGGCCTGTAGGGTCGCTGTCCTGGTGGTCCCGTGGAGAGCTATAGGGAGGAACTTCCATTAGTACATGACTTAAGGAGGCTTCCTGTCTGATGACACACATCATTGCATTCAGTTTCCATTTAACAACTGTCTGTGAGGGTCTAACTCAAAACCCAGTGTGTCCCATCTTAGTAGTGAGTATCTCCCCCCTCTCTCTGTCCCTTTTTTCCATCTCCCGTTCTCTCTCTTTGCCCCACTCCCCGTCTCCTTCTCTATCCCTGTGTTCTTGTCCCATCCATCCTCTTATCCAGTTAGTCTTTAGTATAGTAACGTCTTCCCTTGGCACAGTTTCTCCATACTGTACTATTTCCCCCCTGGCTCTCCCCTGGTCCCCTGGTCCCCTGGTCCACCAGAGTCAGACAGACAGGTCCAGGAGCAGTAGAAGTGTAATACAGTGATAATGAAACATATTCATCACTCTGATCACCTGGGGGCTGTTTGCTTTGTCCAAGACTCATCCAGAGAGTACCAATCATTAACCAACGCCAGGAGGTGTGTGTGTGTGTGTGCGTGCGTGTGTGTGTGTGTGTGTGTGTGAAAGAGACAGCGAGAGATAGTATGTGTGTGAGTGAGTTTTTACGTTTAGTCGCAGTTGAGTCAGGCGGTGAGGTCACTGCTGTCCCATGTGGGACTGAGGCGTTGGACCATAACACACCTGACCCCCTTCACCAGATGTTCCCCAATACGTCATCCTCCCTCCCCCTCCCCACCGCCAAACAGGAAGAGCTATATGTCAGTCACTGGACTGCGCCATCACTCTCGGAAGGCATTACTGGGAGGGTTTAGAATGCGCCGGTCATGCAGAGAAAGAACTGAAATAGTTATTGTGGTCATAGACATATGCATTTTTAATGTTGGTCAGATGCAGTCATCTTTCAAGCATTTGGCAGATGAGACTCCTGTAACTTCTTCACTTTTGATGGCTCCATTACTGAAATTCCTAAAGCGCTTAATATTGCGTGCTTCATTTTATTTGTAACATAGAGCACCCATTGAGATCTAATCACCCCCCTGTTAGTCTAAGGGTTTCTCCCCCTGCTGTCTCTCAGGTGCGTGCCTATGGCCCAGGCCTCCAGGGGGGCATGGTGGGTAAGCCGGCCCCCTTCGCCATTGACACCAAGGGTGCGGGCACCGGCGGGCTGGGCCTGACCGTGGAGGGGCCATGCGAGGCCAAGATCGAGTGCCAGGACAACGGCGACGGGTCCTGCTCTGTCTCCTACCTGCCCACAGAGCCCGGCGAATACGCCATCAACATCCTGTTTGCCGAGCAGCACATCCCCGGCTCCCCCTTCAAGGCCATGGTACAGTCTGTGTTTGACCCCAGTAAGGTCACGGCCAGTGGGCCAGGCCTGGAGAGAGGGAAGGTCAACGAGGCAGGGTCGTTCGTAGTGGACTGCGCCAAGGCTGGGGACGCCGAGCTGACCATTGAGATTATTTCCGATTCGGGGTCGAAGGCGGAGGTGCATGTTCAGAACAACAGTGATGGGACCTATTCTATCACGTACATCCCACAGTTCCATGGCATGTATACTATCACCATTAAATATGGGGGCCACGCCGTGCCCAAGTTCCCCGCCCGTGTGCAAGTGGACCCAGCCGTGGATACCAGCGGGGTGAAGGTGTACGGACCAGGAGTGGAACCCAGAGGTAAGAACATTCACAAATGTAGATAATTGTCATCATCATCATCATCATCATCATCATGACGATGACAGACAATAGGCTTTTCACTTTGATTGTTTTTCACCGAATCAGAATTCAGGCTTCATTGCACTTATTTGATACAGAATTCAAACAGGATTTCCACTGAATAGCTTCTGTGTGATTCAAACAAGGTTTAGGACTGTAGTTTATAAAATATGCAGTATGTAGCCTACTCTTAACAGTACATAGAAGAGATATTTTCAGAGAGAAAAAGAGTAATATGAATGAAGAAGTTAATTCTTACGGTGCCAAATACAATATAAGTAACTGTCACGTAAAGTTTGTAGCTTAAATCAGAGGCTACCACATCCCTGCTGTTCAAAAGACTCTGGCTGTATGCAAAATGGCACCCTGTTCCCTATATGGTGCAAAAGAAGTGCTCTATATAGAGAATAGACAGCTAGTCTAACTCTTGACTGAGTTCAGGCCAGCCATTACATCAAACACAGGGTGAGTGTCACAGTAAAGCAAAATGAACCAAGAGCTCTGGCCCAGAGACTTCCATCTCTTCTCTATCCCTCTGTCATTCCATTGTGTTTCAAAGCACAAAAGCAATGTTTCCTGTCTTTATCACTCCCCTTGCTTGTCCAGCGCTTACTCCGTTGGTTCTAAGCTGACATATGGAATTGTTTTAAGATGGTCATATCATGGATCATTTAGCTATTTATTTGGAATTTTACGACCCCTTTAGGTATAAAATATATATATATAGAAATCTGTTTATCACTAACTAGCATTGACGTTTACTTTGATTATTTGTGGGGGTTTTCCAGTAGGTGATATATTTTTGTTTTTCCTTTGTGATAATTTGGGGTGCTGTCCTGAGGATTTGTTGGGTTGGTAGTGGTTAGTGAATTGAGTCTCAGGCTCTTTTTCAATACTAATCAGAAGAGGGAATTGGCCTAATTCTGCTCTGCATGCGTTGTTTGGAATTCTTCTCTGTACTCTTAGGATCCTCTTAGAGAATTCCTCATGAAGTGTTTGAGTTTGGTGTTTGTCCCATTTGTCAAATTCTTGTTTTGTAAGCGGACCCCACACTTCGCTGCCTTATGGTGCAATTGGTTCTATTGTTGATTTGACTATTTTGAGCCGGATCCTAATTGGTATGTCTAACTTGAGAGATATTTTAATGGCATAGAAAACCCACCTTGCCTTGGCTTTAAGTTCATTCACAGCCAGGTCGAAGTTTCCTGTGGAGCAGATTTTTTTGGTCCCAAATGTGTAGGTGTTTGTGGAGCCCAGTACAAATGGATATCGGTTTCCCTGTCATCTGGATCGTTTCTGTTACATATAACATTTTGGTCTTTTTGAGATTGAGTGTCAGGGCCCAGGTCTGACAGAACTGTTGCAGATGATCTAGTTGTTGCTGTAACCCCTCTTTTTGGGGGGACAGCAGCACCATGTCATTTGCGTACAGGAGGTATTTTATGTCTGAGTGAGACCGGGGGTTGTCGATTTTTCTAGCGTTTTTGCCAATTCAGTAATGTATATATTAAATAGACTTGAGCTCCGGTTGTCCCCCTGTGTCCCCCTGTGTCCCCCTGTGTCACTCTGAGTCCTTGGGAAAATAAAGGTGTATGTTTATCTCCAATTTTGACTATATTTCTACACATTGATTTGATGACGTCACACAGTATGTTTTTCTACCACTTTCTATTCAAAATGCCTTCATGCCAAATGAAATGAAAGACTTTTTGGAAATCCACAAAGCAGGAGAAATGTTTTGTTTTGATTCTCATGTTTAACATTTAGGGTGTGGAGGGTATATCAATTAGGGTGTGGAGGGTATACATGTGGTCTGAAGTTGGATCATTTGGTAAGAATTCAATTAGACTTTTGCTCAGGACATTGTGTAGTAATATGCTATTCATGATGGCGCAGTCTTTTTTTGCCAGGTTTCTGTTGACACAAATGCCACGGTAATTGATCAAATTTGTCTCCATTTTCAGTCCTTGGTTCCAGATGTCAGGGGAATAGCCTACACTCAAAACCTGACTACTAGAGTGTGGCAGTGCTAAATTTGTGGTCTGTGTATTTGATCATCCCTCCCTCCCTCCCTCCCTCCCTCCCTCCCTCCCTCCCTCCCTCCCTCCCTCCCTCCCTCCCTCCCTCCCTCCCTCCCTCCCTCCCTCCCTCCCTCCCTCCCTCCCTCCCTCCCTCCCTCCCTCCCTCCCTCCCTCCCTCCCTCCCTCCCTCCCTCCCTCTTTCCTTCTTTCTCTCTCTCTGTCCTTTCTCTCCAATCCTATTCTCTCTCCCCTATCTCTTTCTGTCTGTAGAGGAAGGAAAATAAACTGACAATTAGCCGTAGCGACCTGACAGCTTGAATGACATTACTGGCCTGCACAGCTCTGTCTGGCTTTGATTAGACTTGGACGATCCTGATTGGCCATGTCTGACAGTGAGGGGTTGTAATTGCTTTGTGATTGGCTGGATGTGTTCCTGATTGGCAGTGATTGGCTGGGCTTTTAAAGCCAGTGGAATCGATACTGCAGACGCAGACGTGCGGCTTGCAATGGAGGTTTATGTTAACTCAGACAGACCTGCTGTCGAAATAGTCTCACCTTAGATCCCTAGGGAAAAGTTCCAGATAGAAAGGGGGAGAGAGAGAAAGAGAAATGTGTGTCTATCACATAGAGAGAAAGAATATGTGATCAGAGTGCAGGAGGCTGCTGAGGGGAGGACGGCTCATAATAATGGCCAGAACGGCGCAAATGGAATGGCATCAAACATGTTTGATGTATATGATACCATTCCACTGATTCCACTCCAGACAAACAGACAGACAGATCACCTGTGAGAGACAGACAAATCAACCAAGCTCCACATACATACTGTATCTGTGTTGTCCACAGGGGTCCTGAGGGAGGTGACCACCCATTTCATTGTGGATGCCCGTGCCAAGAGCAAGACCGGGGGCAGCCATGTCAAGGCCCGCATCGTCAACCCTACAGGCGCCAACACAGACGCCTACATCACTGACAAGGGGGAAGGCACCTATAGAGTGGAATACACTGCCTATGAGGATGGTAAGGCTGAGTCATGCATCTGCACCAATAATGTGATGTACATTCTATCTAGAGGACATTATGATGGAGCAGAATATCAGGCACAATGTATTATCTACCATTCATAACACCAAAACTCATTGGAAAGTCATTAGGTTGCCTTGGATGTTATTGTAACTGAATGAGCCCAGAGCCGCTTCAGTACACCCATCTGATTGACTTATAGCCCCTCTGAGGCCTGAAGTGAGGGAGTCTGGGTAGCCTTGGGGCTCACCTTGTTTTATGAATGTTTTTCCAGCACGTCGTAATTCCCCAAAAATAAACCAAGTGGCTTTCATAAAACTAACTTTTTCCCCTCCCCTTTAGCCATGGGGAAAAGAGCCAAGCTCAGCTGTTCTGCCCTTCATGACTTTAACATACTCTAGCCTGCCAGGAAGCAGTGTGATTTCTCCCAGTGTAGGCCCCTTGGCGCATATTCACCAAGTGGCTATGAGTAGGAGCACTGATATAGGATCAGTTGGGGGGGGGTCTGATCGTAGCTCAGCACTCATACTATGATATAATTTGTGAATATTTGTGAGTTATTGAGAAGTGGGAGGGGGTTGATGTGTGTATATATAGGCCCAGGTTGTTGAGGACACAAGGGGGAAAGAGAGCACACACTTTGAGATCACTTGGAAAAGGGAGAGAGAAGATCAGAGAGACACACAGAACAGAAAGAGGGAGGATAAGGTAGAGAGGGGAGAGAGAGAGAGGGAGGAGAGAGAGAGGGAGAGAGAGAGAGAGAAGGAGGAGGGAGGGGGAGGAGAGAGAGAGAGAGGAGGAGGGAGGGGGGGGAGAGAGAGAGGGGAGGAGGGAGGGGGAGAGAGAGAGAGAGAGGAGGGAGAGAGGGGGAGGGGGAGGGAGAGAGAGGGGGGTATTAGTAGCCAGGGTAGGGGATGTCTGTTACGTTCAGGCCTCAGCCCGCTGGATTGGGGGACAGAAATACGCATCCTTGTGGCAGCCTCTTTGACATCGACTTTTCAAAATGAAGTTCACATACAGTTTTTGTAGCAGCTTAGTAATCTAATCAGTATTCCCCTAGCGATGGCCACCGTGATTTGTAGTTGAGATTGGGTTTTTGGAGGTCACACTGCTTTCAACAGAAAGTAGTCCAATGTGATTTTGTGTGTGTGTGTGTGTGTGTGTGTGTACTGTCTTACTGTGTGTGTGTTCTCTCCCTGTGTGTGTGTTCAGGGATGCACCTGATTGAGGTGCTGTATGATGATGTGGCGGTGCCTAACAGTCCGTTCCGTGTCCCGGTAACGGAGGGTTGTGACCCCAGCCGCGTCAGAGCCTACGGTCCTGGTCTGGAGGAGGGCCTGGTCAACAAACCCAACCGCTTCACTGTGGAAACCAGGTACACACACTAACTTACTTATGTAATCATCATCCTTACCATGTGGAACATAAGGCTTCTATCAGAGAGCTGCATCCTTTTGTCACACTGTTCATGGGGTACACACTGGACACAAACTGGGGTGAAAATGAGTGGTTGAAATGGGGTGTAAGTAGGGTGAGAAAGGTTAAATGGTGTGGCAATTTATTTTCTCAGTTATGAGATACTGGTTTGTTTCAATTCAGCATTTAGGTAAAACATTCTTCTCTTCTCCCTCTTCACCACCCCTCTCTCTTTCTGTCCCCCTCTCTCCGTCCCTCCCTCCCCATCTAGGGGTGCTGGTACAGGGGGTCTGGGTCTGGCCATCGAGGGTCCATCAGAGGCTAAGATGTCTTGTAAGGACAATAAAGATGGCAGCTGCAGTGTGGAGTACATCCCCTTCACCCCGGGAGACTATGATGTCAACATTACCTTCGGAGGCTTGCCCATCCCAGGTACTTTGTGGAAAGAATTTAAACTATTCTTTATTGTGTTGATAAAGAGTTTTGTTAGTGTTATGGAAGATGTTTTGATTGGTCTCGGCTTTCTAAAAGGTACGTGTATCGATGTACACTAGATCTGTATATAACACATGCTATAAGTATGGAATGAGAATGTTTCGCTTGGTCAGAGAGGATGAAGTAAAGCGAGATGTTTACTCTGCCCAAAATCTCTGTCCAATGAATTTTTGTATGGAGGTCAGAGAGAGTTTAATTGCTCATTTGTTAGGTGAGGGTTATTTGATCGAATAGAAGTTTTGTAATGGCTAGCTTGTTACGAATGCACTGATATAAGTGGACGCATGTGGCATTTTGGCAACTTTGAAAAAATATATGTTTATCGGAGTTGTGCATGTCATAGAAATAGAGGACTCATCATGGATATAACCAGTTTTAGCATGGACATTGCCATTGAGGGCTTCCCAATGACTGTATATATGAATGGACAAAACCATTGATCATGTGACACCTTTCATTCCTATGTGAAGACTCAATAGTGCTTGGAAGTCAAATTTAGTCCGTTAAGATGGTGTCTCATGTAGACATAACATGAGCAGTTTGAGCTACTCCAGGAAGTGACGTTGCATGCTAACTCAGTGCTCCCCCCTCATTGAGTAACTCAAGTTGAAGGCCGGCCGGGGTACTGGAGGCTGCCTTTAGCAACTAAATTACCCTTACAACTTCTTCTGTGTGCAATTTTAAAATAGTCGGTTCAAGGACATCTGTTTTATTTTGAAGCAATTATTGGAACTATGATTTTCTTTAAATTTCTATGGCCTGTTGTAAACATGCAGATCTGCCCTCTCATTGGCAGGAATGGTCCCATCTGATCTCGTCTTCCCCTGCTTGCTTTCCATCTTTGAGGACATGTATTTCCATTGTTAGAGCGGTCACTCGAATATCTTGTCAATACAGGGCCTGTTTAACACATGCTGCAAGTATGTAATGAGAAGGTTTTGTTTTGTAAGGGCTTTCAAAGAGATACATAAACCAATGAATACTCATCAATGTACACTTAACCTGTATACCTATAAGTGTGCAATTCCATCCTGTCTGTGTGTGTGTGTGTGTGTGTGTGTTGCAGGGAGTCCTTTCCGTGTGCCAGTGAGAGAGCTGGTGGACCCAAGTAAGGTGAGGTGTTCAGGCCCAGGGCTGGGTAGTGGAGTCAGAGCCCATGTTCTTCAGACCTTCACTGTGGACACCAGCAAGGCTGGCCTCGCCCCTCTGGGAGTGGTGCTGTACGGACCAACTGGTAAGAGGAGAGAGAAAGAGAGAGAGACACACACACACAGACACACCCCTCCCTCCTCCGCACACACCAAATAGCTTTCGTTTTAAGGTTTCAGACTGTGATCAATATTTAATTACCTCCCACCTCAGGAGTGGCTGAGCCAGTGAACATCACAGATAACGGAGACGGAACACACACAGCGACCTACACCCCGGCCAAGGACGGCCCGTACACCGTGTGTGTGAAGTACGCTGACCAGGAGGTCCCTCGCAGGTCAGAACAGCAGGAGGAGGAACCAAACTGTGATCACAGAGAAACATCTTTGATGTTTTCATCAAATCCTTGTACTGACTACGCAATGTTTTCATCCCTCTGTCATTCTCTCTTGATGCTCTTTTCCTTTCTTGAAGTGGAAATTCAGTTGAACTGAAACATTTAAATCCTTGAGAGATTGAAATCTTATGTCTTGCTTGATCTTTCATAAACCGTTCAGTCGTGACACTCCTTTCTTTCAAATGATGTTTTTCTCTCTCTCTCTGCAGTCCGTATAAGATCAAGACATTGCCTGCTCATGATGCCAGTAAGGTGCGTGCCAGTGGGCCAGGTTTGAACGCCCAGGGTGTGCCTGCCAGCCTGCCCGTGGAGTTCACCATCGATGCCCGCGATGCTGGCGAAGGTTTGCTCACTGTGCAGATACTGGTGAGTCACCTATTCCTCTGTCACTTCCTCTCTAGACAGGACACTCTCATACACTGTGAGCTCAGCCATTGAAATCCTCAAATCCTCAAATACCTCAAATATTTTTTCTTTGACCTTAAGATGATAAACATCTCTTCAAGCTCCCTGTTATGATTCATACTTATTACCAATTTGGACATTTCTACCTTATTTTCTTATTGTGTGATTAAAAAAAAACAAAAAAAATGTCAAGTCAGCCCCTCCACCCATTCTACCCATTCCTTTCTCTCTCCCCCTCCCTGATCTGGGATGTGGTTGGGTTGTGGCTGTGACGTGTCTGCCTGTTGACTTGTCTGCAGGGTCCGGATCGGTCCAGGCGCGAGGCCTCAGTGTTTGTGGAGGACTGGGGCAGGAGGGTATGGGAGAAGCATATAGTCAAGGGGACCATACCCTTCAGTATTCTTAAGAAAGGCTCCGTAAGGCCTGCTCTCTTCTCTTTCACCCGTCCCGCTGTCTGCCGTCTCCCCTCGCCCTCTTCTTCCCTTTTCGTCCCCTTCTTCCCTAGTCCCCTCGTTCCTTTATCCCTTGTCTTTTTTGTACTTGCTGAGGACCCTGGGAGGATTATTTTGTCACCTCTGTCTCCTTTCACTCTCCTCTCTTCTTACTGTGAGAGAGGAGGGAAGGGATTGTAAACCAGATCAAAAGGGATTGTAGACCAAAGTTAAAACAATGCATAAACAAACGATTAACTTGACTCCCTGGCTGAAACTTCACTGAAACTATTGTGGTTCTGTGATGAGTTGGGACAGTACACATCAGTACAGGGAGGAACAGGTATCTCTTGGATGTTGGATGTTTGGAAGTGAACGTTTCTCCTAAGCAGTAGTACACATGAAAGACATTCTCCATCCCCTCAATGTCCCTCCTCCCCAGTCTGTGTGGACTGACCTCCATTGGGTTTGGCTAATTGGCTAATGTGGTTTTCTTTATCCCACTAACTGTAGAAAATGGCGCTTCCCTAAACACAGCACCATCCATTTTCAAAGATAATCACTCCCATTGTTGCATTGTGCACAGATTAGTGTAGCGTCATGTTGAAAAGATGACATACATAGAAAAGTCACAGTTTACATGAGTACACACACTCACCCACTCATACCATATCCCTATACCTGTAGGACCCAGAAGGCAAGCCGAAAAAGGCCAACATCCGTGACAACAGAGATGGGACGTACACAGTGTCCTACGTACCAGACATGGCAGGGCGCTACACCATCACCATCAAGTATGGAGGAGACGAGATTCCCTACTCACCCTATCGTATCCATGCCCTGCCCATTGGAGACGCCAGCAAGTGTCTGGTCACAGGTCAGTGAGAGGACTACATGTAAATGTACATCTGCACTGTATATCTCTATGGAGGAAGGCCTGGATAATCATTGCTCTGATGAAGTAGCTTGAGTGGGTTTAACCCATGAGGCACCATAAACAATGGTTTTATTTTCTATTTACAGTTTCCATCGGAGGACATGGATTGGGTGAGCATTGTTAATTCTTCTGAAAACTAGCATGCATATCAGTATATGTACAACATGTGATTATATTGACTTGATGTTAGTGATGACGGGATAGTTTCAGTAGTTTTGTATGGTCTCCTTACATGTCAATCACTCTTGACAGGTTCAGGCCTCGGACCCACCATCCAGATCGGCGAGGAGACCGTCATCACCGTGGACGCAAAAGCTGCTGGGAAGGGAAAGGTGACCTGTAAGGTGTCGACGCCAGATGGGGCGGAGCTAGACGTGGACGTGGTGGAGAATTCCGACGGAACTTTTGACATCTACTACACGGCTCCGGAACCTGGGAAATACGTCATCACCATCCGCTTTGGAGGAGAACACATTCCAAACAGCCCCTTCCACGTGGTGGTGAGTACTTTCTGGTACTACAGTGCGCATGGAATCATGGGTACTGTAGTCCTTACCTGAATTTGTTGGGAAAGTGGTGTTTGTTTGTCAAAGTGTTGTGTGACAATGTTGTGTGATCTCTAGGCTGGTTCCCATACTGTAGGTTTGACTCATATCACATAACAGTAATTACAAACTGTGTGGTTTGAGCCCTGAATTCTGATTGGCTGAAAGCCATGGTATATCATACCATATACAACAGTTTTTTTGTTTTTTTTGTTTTACTGCTCTAATTACGTTGGTAAACAGTTTATTATAGCAATAAGGCTCCTCTGGGGTTTGTGATATGTGGCGAATATACCACGGCTAAGGGCTGTGTCCAGGCACTACGCGTCCAGGCACTACGCGTCCAGGCACTACGCGTCCAGGCACTACGTGTCCAGGCACTACGCGTCCAGGCACTACGCGTCCAGGCACTACGCGTCCACGCGTTGCGTCATGCGTAAGAATAGCCCTTAGCCGTGGTATATTGACCACATACCACACCTCCTCGGGCCTTATTGCTTAAATGTATTACACAGTTCTATGATAACATAGGAGTTGCGCATGGTGTGCCACTTACATGAACCTACGATAATCCTGGAGGATTACTATAACTGTGTACGCATGGTGATTTGTAAGTTACCCATAGAAATCCGATGAGTAATTCGTCGATTTCTATGACGTTTTCCTAAACGTGTGTCTTACCCTCCCCACCAGGCCAGTGATACCGTCCCTATAATAGAGGAACCGTGTGACAAGCTCCAGTTACAACAGCCCTACCAGGCCTACCAGGGCTACCCCCCTCACTGGGTATAAACCTACCCCAAACCCCGCCTCACCCCACCCCACCCTGCCAGCACTTACCTCCACCTCACCTCCACCCTCTCCTTCAGCTTACCCACCTCCTTCATATCCCAACGCCATGAGTCCTACTTTACTTTCCATGCACATCTCAAAAACTGTGTTGCTTGTCCTCAGATGCTGCTCGCAAAGAATCATTGTATGTCCACTTCATTTCTGTTGTGCTTGTCTACTTTATGGCGATAGCCATTGAGCATCTATATGTCTGTTGTGCTTGTCTACTTTATGGCGATAGCCATTGAGCATCTATATGTCTGTTGTGCTTGTCTACTTTATGGCGATAGCCATTGAGCATCTATATGTCTGTTGTGCTTGTCTACTTTATGGCGATAGCCATTGAGCATCTATATGTCTGTTGTGCTTGTCTACTTTATGGCGATAGCCATTGAGCATCTATATGTCTGTTGTGCTTGTCTACTTTATGGCGATAGCCATTGAGCATCTATATGTCTGTTGTGCTTGTCTACTTTATGGCGATAGCCATTGAGCATCTATATGTCTGTTGTGCTTGTCTACTTTATGGCGATAGCCATTGAGCATCTATATGTCTGTTGTGCTTGTCTACTTTATGGCGATAGCCATTGAGCATCTATATGTCTGTTGTGCTTGTCTACTTTATGGCGATAGCCATTGAGCATCTATATGTCTGTTGTGTGTGCGCGGGACGCTTTCGCATCGCTTTGACTGTTTTTCTTTCAGCTTATCTTCATACCGCTCAGGCCTTCAAAGCCTGGACTCTCGCCTGTCCTGTCTGCCCAGAGTCAGGGCCTTTGTCTGGGCTGTGCTTTCACCTCCATCCCCTCGTACTGTCCCTGAGCAGAGATATAGACCAGAATGCCAATGTTAATTTCATAATTTCCCTTTCATAGGCCACAGAGGAGCCCGTCACCCCCGGCGATATCATGGAGCCTATGCTCCGCCCCTTCAACCTGGTCATTCCGTTCACCGTTCAGAAGGGAGAGATCACAGGTGAGATTTAACTGATGTCTGACAATTGTGTGTGTGGTGTTTCCTGTGTTATGAATGATAATAATTTACCTGTGTGTGTGTGTGTTTTCAGGTGAGGTGCGTATGCCCTCAGGTAAGACAGCCCGTCCTAACATCACAGACAACAAGGATGGGACAGTAACAGTGAAGTACGCCCCTACAGAGAAAGGCCTGCACGAGATGGATATCAAATATGACGGAAACCACATCCCAGGTACATATTGCATAGAGAAACACACACGCCCATAAACAAACACACACACACAAATTCAATACAGGAAGTAGATCTACAATTGGTCGTTTCATACTGTTCCATCACAGGAAGTCCCCTCCAGTTCTATGTAGATGCCATTAACAGTGGTCATGTGACAGCCTATGGTCCTGGTCTGAGCCACGGCATGGTCAACAAACCTGCCACCTTCACCATCGTCACGAAGGATGCAGGGGAAGGTAAGGAACTAAACAAAATAATACCATACACTACTGTGCTATGGTCAAATTCTATCATGGTATTAAAAATGGTATTCAACAATTCTCAAAGTCTTTAATCCCTTTCCCCTGCCGGATTTTCCTCCATCCCTCTCTCACCCCTTCTGTCTCCCCTGACATTCCCCCATCTCTCCTCACTTCTGCTCTTTCTCTCTCTCTCCTCTCATGTCTAGGTGGTCTGTCCCTGGCGGTGGAGGGTCCCTCTAAGGCAGAGATCAACTGTAAGGATAATAAGGATGGAACCTGCACTGTGTCCTACCTTCCCACTGTACCAGGAGACTACAACATCATCGTCAAGTTTGACAACAAACACATCGCCGGCAGCCCCTACACTGCCAAGATCACAGGTAGTGTGTGTGTGTGTGTGTGTGTGTGTGTGTGTGTGTGTGTGTGTGTGTGTGTGTGTGTGTGTGAGAGAGATAGTAATATGCAACAAGGCTAGAGCAAGCCAAAGGTTGTATTCATTATATGCATTATTTGCTTTTCATTTTCTCGCCTTCATTCTTGTTCTCTCCTGTCCGTCTCTCCCCTGTAGGAGATGACACTATGAGGACATCCCAGCTCAACGTCGGCACGGCAACAGACGTGTCATTGAAGATCTCAGAGACAGACCTGAGCAGCCTGACAGCGAGCATCAGAGCACCGTCGGGCAACGAGGAACCCTGCCTCCTCAAGAGACTGCCCAATCGACACATCGGTGAGCCACTCACCAGGCCCGGGTCCCAAAGTTCATCAATCTATTATTTAGTCAGTAACACAACTGTTAGTCGTGTAAACCTCTTTTTTTTGTGTCCAAAGAGACCTGGTAAGATAGCAGCAAGGGTAAACATCTGTATGTTTGAACCATAAAGAGGCACAGATATAGTCATTCCATGTACCTGATTGCGTTCTCCTCTATCCGTCCTCCTCTCTAGGTATCTCATTCACTCCTAAGGAGGTAGGGGAGCATGTTGTGAGCGTGAAGAAGAACGGGACGCACGTGACCAACAGCCCCTTCAAGATCATGGTGGGCCAGTCAGAGATCGGCGACGCCAGCAAGGTCAAGGTGTTTGGCCAGGGACTGGTGGAGGGACACATCTTTGAGGTGGCTGAGTTCATAGTTGACACCAGGAACGCAGGTGAGGGTGTTTTCATTGGTATTCATTGTGACAAGTTCACGATTGGACATTATAGAGGGTTAAGATAATATTCAACTTTAGACGTTCAGAAGTTTTAAGTTAGTAGTTTTTGCTGTGTGTGCACTGTAAAAGGGTTGCAGTGAATTTGTCAGTAACTTGCAGGCAGCTCATTGGCAAGTAAGTTACTGTATTTCGTATTGCAGTACACCTACTGTTATCTATCTACTGTATCAAAGCAAGTACTGTGTAATGACACACAGTACAATACCGTATAATTGACTGTATTATACTGTAAAAAAGTAAATGATATTGTAATCGTAATGAATAAATGGATGGATGGATGGATGAAAATCATTGAGGGGATTAGGATTTGTATTTGACAGTATTTGACTGTAATTACATGTGATTGGTGTAAGAAAATTGTCTGCTACTTAGGTAATGTGTTTTTCTTTACAGCATAGCAATGAATATTTGGTGTTTTATATCACTTGCATTTCTAGAGGCCTTAACAAAAACCACCCACTAGTGGTCAAAAGCTTTTTGGCACTCCAAAAATCCAGTACGATACTGTATTCGGTGGGATAGAATTACAGTACACTTAACTTGTTTTTGCGGTAAGTGCTTTCTTTATAATGTACAGTTAATCCAAAATTTCTTTGGGATTTACAATAATACTACTGTACTCTACTGTACTTTTTTTTACAGTAATTTACAGGTAACAGGCTGCCAGTAACTTTCCGCAAAAACAAGTTATGGTTTTTACAGTGTACCATTCAAAATACAGCAATAATTTCCCTGCCTACAGAATGTTCCCACAATGGACCATCATTTACAGTATGCTGCAGTAAAATGTTTCACATATTTTACTGTTAATAATTCTCAAAATGGCTGCATAAATGACAGTTTTCCATTACAATGTGGATATGGCTGGTGTAACCAACACTCATCTTCTACTGTGACATCTTCTCTCATCCCTCTACTCTTCTCATGTCTCTCTCTTTCCCTCCCTCCCTCTTCTCTCCCTTTCTCTCTATCAGGTTATGGTGGTCTGGGCCTGTCTATCGAGGGTCCCAGTAAGGTGGATATTAACTGTGAGGATGTGGAGGATGGTACCTGTAAGGTGACCTACTGTCCTACTGAACCAGGAAATTACATCATCAACATCAAGTTCGCCGACCAGCACGTCCCAGGTGAGTTCAGGGGGCCTCGGGTGGCCTCGGGTGTCTTACAACATGCCTGTATACAGTTCAGCTCCTATCTAAACAGACTTATCTTGCTATGGGTGGTCTTGCATTTTTTTTGTCTGATTTGGGTTCCTGACAGGCTGTGATTGGTCTATCCCACAGGAAGTCCTTTCACGGTGAAGGTGTGTGGTGAGGGCAGGGTGAAGGAGAGCATCACTAGGAAGAGACATGCTCCATCCATTGCTACTGTGGGAAGCACCTGTGACCTCAACCTCAAAATACCAGGTGAGAACCGTTATGGTCTGTGTGTGGTCAAGGATTGGGATTCCAAAAAGCCCACTGGCTCTCCTCCTTTCTATTTACCATCCCTCCTTTTCTCTTATCTTCCTCTCCTTGCACAGTCACATGCTTTCACATACCTTTCTTACACACTGTCGTGACCCCTTGCTTGGTCTTCCTACTGCATAGTTCTATTTTCATCTCTTGCCCTTTCTTCCTCCTTCCCTTCTTCCTTCCCTCCCTCCTTCCACCCTTCCACCCTCTGTAGGTAATTGGTTCCAGATGGTGTCGGCCCAGGAGCGGCATACGCGCACGTTCACGCGCAGCAGTCACACGTACACACGCACGGAGCGCACAGAGATTAGTAAGACACAGGCGGGGGAGACCAAGCGGGAGGTGCGCGTGGAGGAGAGTACCCAGGTCGGGGGAGACCCCTTCAGGGACGTGTTTGGAGAGTTCCTGGGTAGTCAGAGTCTCACAGGCTTCAGTGGGATACCAGCCACTACCAGACAGCCTCAAGAGGGTGTGTGTGTGACACAAGAGGGTGTGTGAGGCCTGTCTAATGCCGATTAATTGATTCAGAATGTGTATGTTTTGTGTGGAGTGTCCAATTTGGCTATGCTTTTTTGTTTTAATCCAGAATAATAAATACATCTAGAATACAAATATATGTCAAACTACTGCTTGATTAAGTTTAATAAAAAATATAAAAAATTGCATGATACAATGATGTATGTAAATAGTCCATTTTATAAATCTGGTGTTAGCATGTCTGGATATTAATGTGTATGCCTTTGTGTGTGTTGAGTTGGGGAGTCGCTCCATGTTTCTCCCATTGTCCCAGATTGGAATTTATAGGAGGGCGTTTAAAGGAGAGAGCACAGATGGAAAATCTGAGCAGTTCATGGCTGTCACCTCTGTGACCCAGCCATCTTACTCTGCCATCACACAGAGACAGGGACTGAGCCACACACCACTGAATCCACATCTCAGTCTGACTAACCTCATACAGTCTCTATGATTCTCTACTGCCCCTACTGACAACCTGAATGTTTGAAGAGTGAGCAGTATTTTGAAGTTTGTCTGAAGCACTTCTCCTCCTTGTGTCCTTCTCTCCTTCTCCTCTCTCTCTTTCTTCATCCCTCTCCCATATATTTACCTCTCCACCTACTCTCTTTCCCTCTTTTTTTTCTTTCCCTCCTCCCAATCCAGGTGACCAGGGGACCCAGGAGATGACGGCCCAGGTGACCAGTCCGGGGGGTAAGACGGAGGACGCAGAGATCATCGACGGCGAGGACAGCACCTACAGCGTCCGCTTCATCCCCCAGGAGATGGGGCCCCACACGGTCAACGTCAAGTACAGGGGCCAGCATGTCCCCGGGAGCCCCTTCCAGTTCACCGTGGGGCCCCTGGGAGAGGGAGGGGCACACAAGGTCCGGGCTGGGGGCACGGGGCTGGATAGAGGAGTGGCAGGAGTGGCAGGTAGGTTGGCAGTAGAGCTCTCTTAGCAAGTGATAGGCTGGGTATGAAGCTTCTGAATAGGAGAGCCTTGCCTTTTCAGTCACTAAATGTAGGGCTATGTTGGGCTTTTGATCAAGATAATGAAACTATCCACATTTTTCTATTCATTTTATATTTCACCTTTATTTAACCAGGTAGGCTAGTTGAGAACAAGTTCTCATTTACAACTGCGACCTGGCCAAGATAAATCAAAGCAGTGTGACACAAACAGCAACACAGAGTTACACATGGAATAAACAAACATATAGTCAATAACACAATAGAAAAAAAGTCTATATACAGTGTGTGCAAATGATAAGATAAGGGAGGTAAAGGCAATAAATAGGCCATAGTGGCGAAATAATTACAATTTAGCAATTAAACACTGGAGTGATAGATGTGCAGAAGATGAATGTGCAAGTAGAGATACTGGGGTGCAAAGGAGCAAAAAAATTAAAAATAACAGCATGGGGATGAGGTAGTTGGGCTATTTACAAGATGGGCTATGAACAGGTGCAGTGATCTGTGAGCTTCTCTGACAGCTGGTGCTTACAGTTAGTGAGGGAGATATGAGTCTCCAGCTTCAGTGATTTTTGCAATTCGTTCCAGTCATTGGCAGCAGAGAGCTGGAAGGAAAGGCGGCCGAAGGAGGAATTGGCTTTGGGGGTGACCAGTAAAATATATCTGCTGGAGCGCGTGCTACGGGTGGGTGCTGCTATGGTGATCAGTGAGCTGTGATAAGGCGTGGCATTACCTAGCAAAGACTTCTAGATGACCTGGAGCCAGTGGGTTTGGCGACAAATATGAAGCGAGGTCCCGCTAACTAGAGCATACAGGTCGCAGTGGTGGGTAGTGTATGGGGCTTTGGTGACAAAACGGATGGCACTGTGATAGACTGCATCCAATTTACTGAGTAGTGTTGGAGGCCATTTTGTAAATGACATCGCCGAAGTCAAGGATCGGTAGGATAGTCAGTTTTACGAGGGTATGTTTGGCAGCATGAGTGAAGGATACTTTGCTGCGAAATAGGAAGCTGATTCTAGATTTCATTTTGGATTGTGAGTCTGGAAGGAGAGTTTACAGTCTAACCAGACACCTAGGTATTTGTAGTAGTCCACATATTCTAAGTCAGAACTTCCAGAGTAGTGATGCTGGACGGGCGGGCAGGTGCTGGTAGCGATCGGTTGAAGAGCATGCATTTAGTTTTACTTGCATTTAAGAGCAGTTGGAGGCCACGGAAGGAGAGTTGTATGGCATTGAAGCTTGTCTGAAGGTTAGTTAACACTGTGTCCAAAGAAGGGCCAAAAGTATACAGAATGGTATTGTCTGCGTAGAGGTGTATCAGAGAATCACCAGCAGCAAGAGCGACATCATTGATGTATACAGAGAAGAGAGTCGGTCCAAGAATTGAACCCTGTGGCACCCCCATTGAGACTGCCAGAGGCCCGGACAACAGACCCTCCGATTTGACACACTGAACTCTATCAGAGAAGTAGTTGGTTAACCAGGCGAGGCAGTCATTTGAGAGACCAAGGCTGTTGAGTCTGCCGATAAGAATTTGGTGATTGACAGAGTCGAAAGCCTTGGCCAGGTCTATGAATACAGCTGCACAGTATTGTCTCTTATCGATGGAGGTTATGATATCGTTTAGGACCTTGAGCGTGGCTGAGGGGCACCCATGACCAGCTCGGAAACCAGATTGCATAGCAGAGAAGGTACGGTGGGATTCGAAATGGTCAGTGATCTGTTTGTTAACTTAGCTTTTGAAGACCTTGGAAAGGAAGGATAGGATAGATATAGGTCTGTAGCAGTTTGGGTCTAGAGTGTCTCCCCCTTTGAAGAGGGGGATGACTGCAGCAGCTTTCCAATCTTTGGGGATCTCAGATGATATGAAAGAGAGGTTGAACAGGCTAGTAATAGGAGTTGCAACAACATCAGTTGATAAGAGGGTCCAGATTGTCTAGCCCTGCTGATTTGTAGGTGTCCAGATTTTGCAGCTCTTTCAGAACATCAGCTATCTGGATTTGGGTGAAGGAGAAATGGGGGAGGCTTGGGCAAGTTGCTGTGGGGGGTGCAGGGCTGTTGACCAGGGTAGGGGTGGCCAGGTGGAAAGCAAAAATGCTTATTGAAATTCTCAATTATCGTGGATTTATCAGTGGTGAGAGTGTATCCTAGCCTCAGTGCAGTGGGCAGCTGGGAGGAGGTACTCTTATTCTCCATGGACTTTACAGTGTCCCAGAACTTTTTGGAGTTTGTGCTGCAGGATGCACATTTCTGTTTGAAAAAGCTAGCCTTTGCTTTCCTAACTGCCTATGTATATTGGTTCCTAACTTCCATGCTTCTTTCCCCTTTGTATATACTGTATAACTGACTGTCTGTGTTCCTCTGTAGCTGAGTTTAGTATCTGGACCAGAGAGGCTGGTGCAGGAGGTCTGTCCATCGCTGTAGAGGGGCCCAGTAAGGCAGAGATCAGCTTTGAAGACAGGAAGGATGGATCCTGCGGAGTGGCCTATGTGGTGCAGGAACCAGGTCAGACCAATATATTATACACACTACATTCATCTAATGTACACAACAACATACTGGACATATTCTACACCTGAAATCACAAGGTTGACTATGTGCCTTCTATCTCTCTTTCTCTCTCCAGGTGACTATGAGGTGTCCATTAAGTTTAATGATGAGCACATCCCAGACAGTCCCTTCATAGTCCCCATCGCCACTCTGTCTGATAACTCACGCCGCCTTACAGTCACCAGCCTACAGGTTAGAACACACACACACAGGCATACACACACACATATACACTACCTTTCAAAAGTTTGGGGTAACTTAATTAAGAAATGTCCTTGTTTTTAAAAGAAAAACACATTTTTCTGTGCATTAAAATAACATTAAGTTGATCAGAAATACAGTGTAGACATTGTTAATGTTGTAAATGACTATTGTAGCTGGAAAAGGCTGACTTTTTAATGGAATATCTACATAGGTGTAGAGAGGCCCATTATCAGCAACCATCTCTCCTGTGTTCCAATGGAACGTTGTGTTAGCTAATCCAAGTTTATCATTTTAAAAGGCTAATTGATCATTAGAAAACCCATTTGCAATTATGTTAGCACAGCTGAAAACTCAGAGCTCAGATTAAATAAGCAATTCAACTGGCCTTCTTTAGCCTAGATGAGTATCTGGAGCATCAGCTTTTGTGGGTTTGATTACAGGCTCAAAATGGCCAGAAACAAATACCTTTCTTCTGAAACTCGTCAGTCTATTCTTGTTCTGAGAAATGAAGGCAATTCCATGTGATTGAATGCCAAGAAACTGAAGATCTCGTACAATGCTGTGTACTATTCCCTTCACAGAACAGCACAAACTGGCTCTAACCAGAATAGAAAGAGGAGTGGGATGCCCCGGTGCACAACTGAGCAAGAGGACAAGTACATTAGAGTGTCTAGTTTGAGAAACAGACGCCTCACAAGTCCTCAACTGGCAGCTTCATTAAATAGTACCCTCAAAACACCAGTCTCAACGTCAACAGTGAAGAGGCAACTCTGTCCAGTGTCTGTGTTCTTTTGCCCAGCTTAATCTTTTATTTTCATTGGCCAGTCTGAGATATGTCTTTTTCTTTGAGATTGCTCTTTTGCGGATACTATTTAATGAAGATGCCAGTGGAGGACTTGTGAGGCATCTGTTTCTCAAACTAGACACTCTAATGTACTTGTCGTCTTACTCAGTTGTGCACCGGGGACTCCCACTCCTCTTTCTATTCTGGTTAGAGCCAGTTTGCGCTGGTCTGTGAAGTGAGTAGTACACAGCGTTGTACAAGATATTCAGTTTCTTGGCAATTTCAGACCTTATTCTGATGTCTGTCATTATTAGCGAGGACTGGAATGGTATTATACAGAGGGCAGAGTTCACTGCTATATGAATAGACACACCTGTCATAACCTCTTCTTGGATTTAAACCAGAGGTGTAACGTCATCTATATTTGAGTTGTAAATGAATTTAGAATAGTTTTATTAGTGGATAGATTTGGCAGGCCACTCTAAAGTCTATATGCAGTGTGTGTGTGTGTGCGTGTGTGTGTGTGTTCAAGTTGGGGGGTGAGATGGTTGGATAATTATTATTATTAGCTGCTTCTGCTTTAGAGGAAATGTGTTACCCCACACCCTGTCATCAGTCTGACCACATGGGCTTTATTAGATCATTGACCTTTAACCTTTGCGATTGAAGGAGATGGGGTTGAAGGTGGGCCAGGAGGCGTCGTTCGCGGTGCAGTTGAACGGGGCGAGGGGGTTGATAGATGCTAAGGTTCACACCCCGTCCGGAGCTGTAGAGGAGTGTTATGTTACTGAGCTGGACAGCGGTAAGTCATAGCACTTTACAAACTGACGATACAACAACTCACTACTACACAGTACAGAAAATATCCAAGATACTGCCTTTTCCACCAGACTGATTCAATTCCTTTGATAATTAAGAAAATGCATCAAGTCAAAAACCAGCAGGACATGCAGTAGTAGTATTTTACAGTAGAGGGCTTGTACAACCAAAGCACCAGGTGCTCTTCCTACATTATAAATAAGTTCATCTCAATTGCATGTCTTGCTAAATGAAAGGTTCAGTAAGTCAATTGTGAATATTGTAACGTGTTGGCCATTTTAACCTTCCCCTTCCTGTTCCCCTGCAGACAAGCACGCCATCCGGTTTATCCCGAGGGAGAACGGAGTCCACTCCATCGAAGTGCGTTTCAACGGGAGCCACATTCCCGGTAGTCCCTTCAAGATCCGTGTGGGAGAGATCGGACAGGTCGGAGACCCGGGAATGGTGTCAGCCTTCGGACCTGGGCTGGAAGGAGGAACCACAGGTATGAGGAACATTGTGTCTTACACACACAAACACATACAATAAGGTAGACAAATACGGTAAGGGTTTATTAGAATTTTAACACCGTTCAGTAATTTGGTCGTTTCAAATACCCAAAGAAGGCCTATAGACCACTGTAAGGAAAAATCCACAAAAATGTATAAATTACCAATATTGGCTCACATGTCTCTTCTAACTCACCTCTGATTGGATGTGTTCCCTGTCCATCTCTGTCCCCTCCTGTAGGCGCGGCGTCAGATTTTGTAGTGAACACGTGTAATGCGGGGTCGGGTGCTCTGTCAGTGACCATCGATGGGCCGTCTAAGGTCAAGATGGACTGTCAGGATTGTCCCGAGGGTTACAAGGTCACCTACACACCCATGGCCCCCGGCAGCTATCTCATCACCATCAAATACGGAGGACCATCCCACATCGTAGGCAGCCCCTTCAAGGCTAAAGTCACAGGTAAGTCCTCTATAGAGCAACGCTACCCAGACACTAACATTTGAGTGTTGAGTCCAGAATGTGTTGATGGAGAGATGGCAAGTGTGTGTGTGTACTGGTCTACTAAAGAGTCCTCAGACCTTGCTTGGTGTAATGAGTTGGAAGATTCCCTAGCCTCTACACACTCCTATTATATTAGACATGATGTATTTGTCCAGAGGGCACCTAAGCTGTGTGTGTTTATATTTTATATGAGGAGAGATTATGCAACACGCCAGATGTGTTTATAGATCTTACGCAACCCCACTTATGCAATCCCACTCTCTCTTTCCCTCTTTCTCTTTCTCTTTCTCTTTCTCTTTCTCTTTCTCTTTCTCTTTCTCTTTCTCTTTCTCTTTCTCTCTCTCTCTCTCTCTCTCTTTCTCTCACTCTCTCTCTCTAGGTGCTCGTCTCTCTGGTGGTCACAGTCTACATGAAACCTCGTCCGTTCTTGTGGAGACAGTAACCAAGACGTCGTCGTCTTCGTCGTCGATGGGCGTGGCCTATGGCCCTAAGTTCTCTTCGGATGCCAGTAAGGTGGTCTCCCGGGGCGCCGGCCTATCAAAGGCCTTTGTAGGGCAGAAGAACACCTTCACAGTAGACTGCAGCAAAGCAGGTGAGAGGCGATGGTCATACACACAGGTGTGCACACACGCAGACATACAGGTGTGCACACACGCAGACACACACGCAGACACACACGCAGACACACACTGTACAAATGCACCCACATACAAATTGTATACGCGCACATACACTCACACAAATACTTGAAATTGCCGTATTTCGTCCCCTATAGGAACTAACATGTTGATGGTGGGGGTACACGGCCCAAAGACCCCGTGTGAAGAGGTCTACGTTAAACACCTGGGCAACAGGATGTACAACGTCACCTACACCGTCAAAGAACAGGGCAACTACATCCTCATCGTCAAATGGGGGGATGAAAATGTCCCCGGCAGCCCCTTCCATGTCACCGTCCCCTAAAATGGACTCATCCATCCCTTGTACAACCCCCTGCTGTATCCCAGAATGGACTAGTCCAACACCCCCACAGACACACTAAAGATACAAAAACTTTTCCCGTCTGTCCAGGGGGGAATTAATATACCCATCATGCATTGTGCCAAATTACTCTGATAACTTATCCAGGTGACATCACAAAGATCTGAGGTGCCAATCCTACTATGTATGCGCCTCCCCTATTTTCTACGCACCACCCACCAACCAGGCATCCTGTTGCTGTTTACCTTCAATGAGAGAGAATGTACAAAGAGAAGTCTAAAGTAAAAATCATGTTTTCTGTCTGTATCGACCTACGTTAGTATTTTCAGAGCACAAACACAGTATGCAGTCACCAACATGTGCTTTTTAGCTAGTCCTCCAAAGGTGTCCCCCACTGCCTGTACTGGCCTGGCCAAAATGGCTGCCTTACATGAGGGAAGATGGCTGTGATGTCACTGTCTGGGTCACAGACAGACAGAGAGACAGACAGACAGACATGCAGACAGACAAGAGTTATTTACCTTTATTTATTCAGTCCTTTTATTTTCTTTGACAGAAAATGGTCTTATATTGTTTCAAAGGAGAAGGTTTCAGTCGATCTTAGAAACTATTCTTCCTCATACCGGGCCTTCCTGTGTCATTTCGGGTGTAACCATGGACACAGAGATGTGGTTGGCCAAGGATTTTGTACTGAGGAAGAGAGCACGGCATAGCAATCGGTTTATCGTGTGAATGTTTCATTAAGAAGTCCACAGAGAGATGCTACAGTGGAACAGTATCATTGAGTGACATTTTATAGTGATTTTATATGTATGAAAATGAACAGAAAAAACTCTTAATTGTTTGATATACTAACCTTCTGTTTGGTACGGATGTGCAGCCATAATAAAACGTTTAACTGCTAACTTTCCATTGAAAACCAAAAATGTGTTGTCTTGTGTCTTAATTTGAAGTGTGTGTTTGCGTGGGTGTATTTTTGTTTGCGTTCAAAAACATTATGCCCAAAACAATTTAGTATATTTAGTTGAGAACAAAGGTGGTCCTCTGTAGCTTAGTTGGTAGAGCACGGCACTTGTGACACCAGAGTAGTGGGTTCAATTCCCATGACCACCCATAATGTCATGTGTAATGTCAGAACACATGACTGTCACGTTGGATAAAAGTGCTCACTAAATGGCATGTGTTTTTATATTAGCCTTTTAGCATTTTGTATATCTGCACAACAGTACCACTGGCTGGTGATAATGGGCTATTACAGATGGTTGGTGAAATCACTCAGTTAAAACAGTGTTTCCCAACCCTGGTCCTCCAGTACACAGGTTAGTTGTAGGCCTGGACAAACACACCTCATTAAGGGCTTGATGATTAGTTGACCAGTTGAATCAGGTGTGTTTGTCCAGGGGGTACAATAAGCACGTGTACTGTTGGGGGTACTGGAGGAGCAGGGTTGGGGAACACTGAGGTAGAATGAACTAAAATGTCATGTGTTACCTGGTTTTCTTATGGTCCTTAGGAAAACTATAGCATCATTACAGAGCTTTTTCCTGTACTTCCTCCGTAAATATACTGACTACAGGAATGTCCCCTCTCTGTCCGAGGGCAATATTACCACTGTGGGACTCTAATGCACCCCCTGATCCAGTGTAATCACGTTGTCATTACAGACCAGTGGGAGTTAAACCTTCAGCTGGGACAGAGGCAGGCAGGAAGGGAGCTGCGTTCAGGACTATTACCCTGTACTGTCAATAATATGTTTAGTACGTTGCACAATGTTTTGAACGCCACTAAACGGCATTACTTTACTGTATGGTGTGTTGTTACACTGTGCAGCATCACCCTGTGTGTTGGTTTCAGCCATAGTCCAGTGGTACGATCAATCTTTGATCAATTCATTGGGGGATTCGTTAGTTGATTGGTTGACTCACTAATGATGCAGTTGTTTTATTGGTTGAACGTAATGAACTGAAGAGTGGAACGGAAGCCTCCACTCACACAGAGAGCTGGTGCCTCTCTGGAGAACCAGAGAGCAGCGAGTCTCGCCTCCAGAGATCTAGAATCTATGAGCTGTGTGTGTGTGCGCGCGCATGCATGGGGAGTTTTTTTTCCATCTGTGTTCCGTCCGAGTGCTGATGGTCTCTCTTTGTCACACATCCTCTGCTGTGACAGGGAGTGGAAGTGGAATGGGTGTTGCTATCAGAAAATGCAATCACCAGAGTTTTAATGTGAAAGTCCCATAGTGACAACAGAGATGGGGAACTGTGATCAGACAATCACATTTCACGCCTTTTCATCTATCGCCAACACTATGTCAACACAACAGCAGGCAGGCGAAACCTGCAGGCTCGTACGCACGCAAACACACACAAACACACACACACACACACACACACACACACACACACACACACACACACACACACACACACACACACACACACACACACACACACACACACAATTTCCCTGCTGCCTCTTTCTGACACACACATTTGTCCCTGTCTCTTCTGCTGTCACTCTATTCAGACCCCCAGTACTGTGCAGCTGTGCAGTAGACACAGAGGGAGATACCCTACACAATCCCTGTAATGGAAAATGCACTGCTTTCAATTCATGCCTCATACATCATTTATAGTGAGTGGAATTGATACTCTTTCTGCGCGGGATATGAAATGGAAAGGACTCCTGGCCATTGGGGAGGCTGGCACTGTATGGTAAGCTGGGCTAAATTATTAAGGAACTGTGAAAAAGCATGGTAAGCATACAGGCCTAGGAGCATTAATCTCTCTCTCTCTCTCTCTCTCTCTCTCTCTCTCTCACTGGGATAACATATATTGTAAACGATTCTCACCGTTTGCATAATGGCATCAGTCACTTAAGGCAAGCTAACTCAGGGAAACTGTATATCGATAAGAAGTTGGGGTCAGAGGTTAGAACTAGGGTTCTGCAAAAAAAACTAAAAGTGTTCTGATTGGTAGAATTGTACACTTTGGCTCTATCATAGACCTTTGTAGCCCCCCCATACTAACCCACCTGTTTCCATGGTAGAAGTTCTCCAAATGGCCTTTAGGTGGAAGCAAAGATCTAGGAACTGTAAGAACACCTCATCTATCCCGGTATGCACAGTACAATCGGCTACTAATGCAATGCAGCTAAGTTACACTTATTAAAGACGGAAAAAGTCAACCCTGAATAGTTCTACGTTGTGGGAGGACATATCATTGCCAGGATAAAATGCTTGCGTCATTGAGAGGGAGGGAGGGAGGGAGGGAGGGGGAGAAATAGGGGCGAGAGAGAGTTAGAGAGGGGGGGGGGAGAGAGAGAGTGGGAGGAAGAGAGAAAGAGGGGGAGAGATAGAGAGAAAGAGGGGGAGAGAGAGAGAAAGAGAGAAAGATAAAGAGAGAAAAAGAGAGAGAGAGAAAGAGAGTAGGGGGGGTACAATTAGTGCTTAGCATGGTCCTTGTGTGCCTTGTCTGTTTAACAGGCTGTGATTCCACACGGGTTATCACTGAAACCAAATACAGATTGGTGAAGGGAGAAATGGATGGAGAAATGGAGGGAGCGTAAAGGAGAGTTAGAAAGATGCTGAAAGAGAGAAATAGAGAACGATTTAGAGAATGGATGCAGAGATAAACAGGTACTGATGACAGAGTGAAGGAGAGATGGAGAAATAGAAGAGAGTGATTTGGTGTTAGTGTTGTTGGTTTCTCACAGTTGTGTGACGTGTGTGTGTGTGTATGTGTGTGCGTGCGTGTGTATGTGTATGTGTATGTGTGTGTGTGCGTGTACGTGTGTGTGTGTGTGTGTGTGTGTGTGTGTGTGTGTGTGTGTGTGTGTGCGTGCGTGCGTGTGTGTGTGTGTGTGTGTGCGTGTGTGTGTGTGCGTGCGTGCGTGCGTGCGTGTGTGTGTGCGCGCGCGCGTGTGTCGTGTTAGGCCGCATGGTGATAAGTGGTCCATGCTGTTTGCTGTCCTCCTTCAGACCATCTGGACCAGCAGCACTAACTGGACAATTACGGCCTACTCACACACCCACACACACACACCCACACACACCCACACCAGTGGCAGTCGGTGGCATTTAAGATTAGGGAGGACAATATTCGATTATTAGTATTTCTATTACAGCATATTGGATGTCAATTGTATTCCATTCACCCAGCTCAATATAACATCGATAGACTTAGGCTACTGCATGATACTCAAAATTTGCCCTATACCAATTATGAGGTTGCCTAGCCTACTAAGATCACCCTCTGGCAGTCCGACGGACGAAACTGGGTTTGGCAGATGCCAGGAGAACGCTACAGTACCTGCCCGAATCATTAGGTAGTAATCATTAGTAAGACAAGTTTATATTGGTCAATTTCAGGAGGGTTCATGCCTGTTTCGTTCCGTTTGCTTGCGTTTTGCAACAGAATCGGTGGAATGAATACACCCCTGATCACCCACCCACACACACAGTTCACTTTCATAGCAGCCATACATCTGACATAATGGAAGTCTATAGATTTTTAAGCATTTAGAACAAAGACCTGTTCGGGAGCCAAATGAGACGTCTCTTTTACGTGAATGGAGCCAAATGTGACGGCTCTTTTACGTGAATGGAGCCAAATAAGACGGCTCTTTTGCGTGAATGGAGCCAAATGAGATGGCTCTTTTACGTGAATGGAGCCAAATGAGACGGCTCTTTTATGTGAATGGAGCCAAATGAGACGGCTCTTTTACGTGAATGGAGCCAAATGAGACGGCTCTTTTATGTGAATGGAGCCAAATGAGACGGCTCTTTTACGTGAATGGAGCCAAATGAAACGGCTCTTTATGTGAATGGAGCCAAATGAGATGGCTCTTTTATGTGAATGGAGCCAAATGAAAAGGCTCTTTTATGTGAATGCAGCCAAATGAGATGGCTCTTTTATGTGAATGGAGCCAAATGAGACGGCTCTTTTACGTGAATGGAGCCAAATGAGACGGCTCTTTTATGTGAATGGAGCCAAATGAGATGGCTCTTTTACGTGAATGGAGCCAAATGAGATGGCTCTTTTATGTGAATGGAGCCAAATGAGACGGCTCTTTTATGTGAATGGAGCCAAATGAGACGGCTCTTTTACGTGAATGGAGCCAAATGAGACGGCTCTTTTATGTGAATGGAGCCAAATGAGATGGCTCTTTTACGTGAATGGAGCCAAATGAGATGGCTCTTTTATGTGAATGGAGCCAAATGAGACGGCTCTTTTATGTGAATGGAGCCAAATGAGACGGCTCTTTTACGTGAATGGAGCCAAATGAGACGGCTCTTTACGTGAATGGAGCCAAATGAGACGGCTCTTTTACGTGAATGGAGCCAAATGAGACGGCTCTTTTACGTGAATGAAGCCAAATGAGACGTCTCTTTTATGTGAATGGAGCCAAATGAGATGGCTCTTTTACGTGAATGGAGCCAAATGAGATGGCTCTTTTACGTGAATGGAGCCAAATGAGACGGCTCTTTTATGTGAATGGAGCCAAATAAGACGGCTCTTTTGCGTGGATGGAGCCAAATGAGACGGCTCTTTTACGTGAATGGAGCCAAATGAGACGGCTCTTTTATGTGAATGGAGCCTAATGAGACGGCTCTTTTACGTGAATGGAGCCAAATGAGACGGCTCTTTTACGTGAATGGAGCCAAATGAGCTGGCTCACGGAAAAGACTCGAAATGTCCATAACTACAACACAGCCTACATCATCGTTACCATATTAGCTACCGTCACAGTCAGCGTACATTATGTGCTGTGTATATGTTGTCGATTTTAAGAAATGAAAAGATATGAAAATCATTTAAAAAGACTCAAATTGTGGACTGTGTGAAACAGGGGAAGTCTGCCTTTGTACAGCAGGGTCGTATTAGGGCCGGCGTGGAGTTGCTGATTGGAAGTGACGTTCCACAGGCCATCTCCCCTGCTGATGATGCTAGTGTTGGAGATGGACCCCACACCACTGTGACCCAATTGGTGTGGGTCTTTGGCGGTCCCTTAGGAGAAGGTGGTGACCACCCAGGACAGATTGTCTGCCCTGCTGTTATTGCCCACCCCATCTACATGTGAGACATGCAGGAATGGCAAACTGGGTCCTACAGGATGCTGCTTTGTACGACCCGTCAAGCTATTACACAGCTGACCTTGCTATAGGCTGAGCTGGGGCTAAGCTACTACAGAGCTGACCTTGCTATAGGCTGAGCTGGGGCTAAGCTACTACAGAGCTGACCTTGCTATAGGCTGAGCTGGGGCTAAGCTACTACAGAGCTGACCTTGCTATAGGCTGAGCAGGGGCTAAGCTACTACAGAGCTGACCTTGTTATACAGAGCTGACCTTGCTGTAGGCTGAGCTGGGGCTAACCTACTACAGAGCTGACCTTGTTATAGGCTGAGCTGGGGCTAAGCTACTACAGAGCTGACCTTGTTATAGGCTGAGCTGGGGCTAAGCTACTACAGAGCTGACCTTGCTGTAGGCTGAGCTGGGGCTAAGCTACTACAGAGCTGACCTTGTTATAGGCTGAGCTGGGGCTAAGCTACTACAGAGCTGACCTTGTTATAGGCTGAGCTGGGGCTAAGCTACTACAGAGCTGACCTTGCTGTAGGCTGAGCAGGGGCTAACCTACTACAGAGCTGACCTTGTTATAGGCTGAGCTGGGGCTAAGCTACTACAGAGCTGACCTTGTTATAGGCTGAGCTGGGGCTAAGCTACTACAGAGCTGACCTTGCTGTAGGCTGAGCTGGGGCTAAGCTACTACAGAGCTGACCTTGTTATAGGCTGAGCTGGGGCTAAGCTACTACAGAGCTGACCTTGTTATAGGCTGAGCTGGGGCTAAGCTACTACAGAGCTGACCTTGCTGTAGGCTGAGCTGGGGCTAACCTACTACAGAGCTGACCTTGTTATAGGCTGAGCTGGGGCTAACCTACTACAGAGCTGACCTTGTTATAGGCTGAGCTGGGGCTAAGCTACTACAGAGCTGACCTTGCTGTAGGCTGAGCTGGGGCTAAGCTACTACAGAGCTGACCTTGCTGTAGGCTGAGCTGGGGCTAAGCTACTACAGAGCTGACCTTGCTGTAGGCTGAGCTGGGGCTAAGCTACTACAGAGCTGACCTTGCTGTAGGCTGAGCTGGGGCTAAGCTACTACAGAGCTGACCTTGTTATAGGCTGAGCTGGGGCTAAGCTACTACAGAGCTGACCTTGTTATAGGCTGAGCTGGGGCTAAGCTACTACAGAGCTGACCTTGCTGTAGGCTGAGCTGGGGCTAACCTACTACAGAGCTGACCTTGTTATAGGCTGAGCTGGGGCTAAGCTACTACAGAGCTGACCTTGTTATAGGCTGAGCTGGGGCTAAGCTACTACAGAGCTGACCTTGCTGTAGGCTGAGCTGGGGCTAAGCTACTACAGAGCTGACCTTGCTATAGGCTGAGCTGGGGCTAAGCTACTACAGAGCTGACCTTGCTATAGGCTGAGCTGGGGCTAAGCTACTACAGAGCTGACCTTGCTGTAGGCTGAGCTGGGGCTAAGCTACTACAGAGCTGACCTTGTTATAGGCTGAGCTGGGGCTAAGCTACTACAGAGCTGACCTTGTTATAGGCTGAGCTGGGGCTAAGCTACTACAGAGCTGACCTTACCTTGTTATAGGCTGAGCTGGGGCTAAGCTACTACAGAGCTGACCTTGTTATAGGCTGAGCTGGGGCTAACCTACTACAGAGCTGACCTTGTTATAGGCTGAGCTGGGGCTAAGCTACTACAGAGCTGACCTTGTTATAGGCTGAGCTGGGGCTAAGCTACTACAGAGCTGACCTTGTTATAGGCTGAGCTGGGGCTAAGCTACTACAGAGCTGACCTTGTTATAGGCTGAGCTGGGGCTAAGCTACTACAGAGCTGACCTTGCTGTAGGCTGAGCTGGGGCTAAGCTACTACAGAGCTGACCTTGTTATAGGCTGAGCTGGGGCTAACCTACTACAGAGCTGACCTTGTTATAGGCTGAGCTGGGGCTAAGCTACTACAGAGCTGACCTTGTTATAGGCTGAGCTGGGGCTAAGCTACTACAGAGCTGACCTTGTTATAGGCTGAGCTGGGGCTAAGCTACTACAGAGCTGACCTTGTTATAGGCTGAGCTGGGGCTAAGCTACTACAGAGCTGACCTTGTTATAGGCTGAGCTGGGGCTAAGCTACTACAGAGCTGACCTTGTTATAGGCTGAGCTGGGGCTAAGCTACTACAGAGCTGACCTTGTTATAGGCTGAGCTGGGGCTAAGCTACTACAGAGCTGACCTTGTTATAGGCTGAGCTGGGGCTAAGCTACTACAGAGCTGACCTTGTTATAGGCTGAGCTGGGGCTAAGCTACTACAGAGCTGACCTTGTTATAGGCTGAGCTGGGGTTAAGTGCTAGCAACCTCTGGCCCTGAAGATCCCTCCATGAAGACACATTCACACACACCCACCGTTGGCTCCTTTTTTGCATTTTGTAATAATAGTCAGAGAACGATTAGGGGCCAGTGTGTAGGAGCCATTTTGGCCTGTTTATGTGTTGTGTATGTGTTTTCTTTCGGGTTCATTTGACTTGTTTTGTACACTAGAGGGCACTATATGTTGGGGTCATGGGTCACTGGTCAAGTGTGTGTTTTTGTAAGTAGCACAGGTGACCAGGAAGGGTTATCACAGGTGAGAGGAGAGCACATCCAGTTGTTACCGTATCACAGATACAGCTTATAGAATGCATCTCTCTGCACCTTTTCTATAGGAATATGTGTTTTGGAGTTATTTCTATTTTTTATTTAAATAGGATAAATGGGAACTTCACCCAAAAAGAGTGATGTTTGAAAAGCTGATTTTCGTGGACCTGTTATGGACAGCTCTCTCCTGTGCCAGTGACTTTTCATAGGGAATCGCCACCACAGTTACAATTACTATGGAAGCCTATGGAATGAGGTGAGAACCATGAGCCATGAGGTTTTGTGTTGAATTTAATATACACAGAGGAGGATGGAAAATACCTGTCCTCCGGCTACACCATGGTGCTACATTACAGAGTGCTGCTGAGGCTACTGTAGACCGCCATTGCAAAACAGTGTGTTATAATAATTTATTTGCCGACTTTAATATATTTAGTATAGTTTTATCTAAAAAGTATAATGTTTCACTGTTTTTATTTGTATGCAATTCACTGTGTAGAATGGTCCACCACTTCCTCCGCCGAGGAGCCTCCACACACACACATATACACACACTTATTTTCTTGCCTCCATTGTTCTACTATTTCTCCCACTAACCCTCTTCCTCCCTCTCTCACCCTCCTTCACCCTGTTTTTCTTCTTTCTAAAATAACAACCTTCCTAGAACAGTATAATTGAACATCCTGTTGCTCTCTCTTTTCTCTTCCTGATGCTCCAATGTGTGATTGTGTACCCTGCTGGGCTGAGTGGCAGCGTGCATGTTTGTGTGTATGTCTGATAATACAAGTGTGTGTGTGCATGTGTGTTGGCGTACATTCGTATGTGTGTGGCCCCTTGCACTGTGGCTCAGAGCAGAGCAGCAGAGGCATTGAGTGCAGCAGGCCCTTTTAATAAAGGCATTAATAATGGTATTATTAGGCTAAATGGATGGGATGTAATTAATACTGTTCAGAAACGAGGGGATGAGGGGAAAGAGGGGATAAAAATACACCTTCTATTTTTACCAGCCAGAATTCTAATCCAGGAGGAGAAATGACGTATCGTACCAGACCCAGACTCCCTGGCCTGATCTCCTCTCTACCTCCTCCCCTGACTCCCTGGCCTGATCTCCTCTCTACCTCCTCCCCTGACTCCCTGGCCTGATCTCCTCTCTACCTCCTCCCCTGACTCCCTGGCCTGATCTCCTCTCTACCTCCTCCCCTAACCCCCTGGCCTGATCTCCTCTCTACCTCCTCCCCTAACCCCCTGGCCTGATCTCCTCTCTACCTCCTCCCCTAACCCCATGGCCTGATCTCCTCTCTACCTCCTCCCCTAACCCTGTGGCCTGATCTCCTCTCTACCTCCTCCCCTAAACCCCTGGCCTGATCTCCTCTCTACCTCCTCCCTTAACCACTTGGCCGGTTCTCCTCTCTAACTCCTCCCTTAACTCCCTGGCCTGTTCTCATCCCCTAACCCCATGGTCTGCTAACCGGGCTGGCGATAGAGCATCACCTCCTTCTCCTTCTCCCTTCTCTCTCTACCTCCTCCACCTTATTCCTCTACATCCCCTTCTCTCTCTCTACCTCTCAGATCTGTGTCCCATTATCTCTTCCACCTATTCTTTTTACCCCCATATATTTTCCCTCATCCCTTCTCTACCTCCTCCCTCCCCCTCTAACTATCCCTCTTCTCTCTCGCCAATCTATTTCTCCACCTACTCCCCCTTTCCCCATTATGAACCTCCTCACCCCTCTCATCTCCCTCCCTCTCTAACCCACATACAACTCTATTCACTTGTCACATGCATTCACACTTGCATTCTCTCATCCTGTGTTCTTTTTGACTGATAACAGCTCACATATACATGAACACTATTCAGCCCTTGAATATTGCTCCCATTTCCAAATCTCTGTCTCCTCTCCCCTTTTCACCTTCTCCTGCTCATGTTCTTTCTCTCTCTCTCTTTCTCCTGCTCTCTCTGTCACTCGCTCACTCATTCTTTCTTCCTCACTCTCTTTTCACTTAATCTCCTAGCCTAGATTGGCATGTCCGGACAAAAAGAGACCTGAACCGGGTCATCTCTCTGCCGGGTGCCTTAACTGTGTGTGTTTCTGTGTTGGTTTCTGTCTGTGTGTGTGTGTGTGTGTGTGTGTGTGTGTGTGTGTGTGTCAGCCATTCATACAGTAAATACAGAGATGGATTCAGGAGCCTGTATTCTGTGGATTACAGTGTTGTACAGAACAGGGGGATCAGTTCCTGCTCGCTGTTCAGATGAGGTATTAGCCACAGAACTACTCAATTGCCTTACATGTTTGACTTTAGAAAGTGGCTCTGTACAATAGGATAGGATTTAATGGTCTCTCCCTTTGTGTTTGTTCTCTCTTTTCATTTCACACACACACACACACACACACACACACACACACACACACACACACACACACACACACACACACACACACACACACACACACACACACACACACACACACACACACACACACGCACGCATGCACACACGCTAGGGCGCACATACATACATACATACATACATACATACATACATACATACATACATACATACATACATACATACATACATACATACATACATACATACATACATACATACATACATACATACATACATACATACATACATACATACATACATACATACATACATACATACATACATACATACATACATACATACATACATACATACACACACAGAGTGGCAACATATTGCATTTGTTCTTGTTGGAAAGGGCACACCCTGGGTCAGTGCGATGTGGGTGAACACGGTGTTTGTAGTCATTTAAATGCATTAAACATTCATGATGCACTATTCAAATGATTGAATTGTTGGTCTCTGCTCAGCGCATTGGTCCCCCCCGAATCACAGGTCCTAATTGAAAACAGCCTGGATTCAGAAATGATTATCCCTCTCTGTGTCTCTCTCCCTCCGTCTCTCTTCAGCTCCCTCCCAGAGAGAGAGAGAGAGAGAGAGATCATCGGAACAGAGACTGATCTGCATATCTTTAATGGGCAGAGTCTGCCTATACATACATATTTGGCTGGCGATGTGCCAGGACACCGACTCGTGTTTTTTTTTTCGTGAGAAGGCTGAAGAGAGATCAGTGAACAGCAGAGCTAACGCTAGTTGGCTAACAACAGGTTGAATGTGTAAACGACTGTTTACCGACATTAGCATACGTTTGTCAAGTTGACTGCACCTCAGGTTAGCCAGTCAACCCATTAGTAAGGGTTAGCTGTAGGCTAGGCCAGGGTACATCAGGCTACAGCTGGAATGCTAATCCATGTGTGTGTTTTGAGTGGCAGCAGACCCCAGTGTGTTGGGCAGTGTCATGGCGGCATGTAGGCACCTACCACCCCATTCTCTCCCCAGACCTCGCCATACTGGCTCTGATTGAGAGGTGGGAAATTGAGGTGAAAAAGAGAGCACAGAGCAGCAATATTTTTTGCTTGTGTGTGTGCTCTGCGCTGTGTTCAATTCCACATGGAGTTGGAGAAATTGGGGAGAGAAAGGGAGGGGGGGGGCAGAGAAGAAGCGAGGGAGTTTAAAATTTGCAGTGAACAACTGTAGCCACTTGACTGACAGCAGCAGCATGGATTTACTGAGCCAATCTCATCCACCTTGTAGAAGGTCATGACCCCTTCCTTCTTTTATTAATCCACACTGGCTTTTGTGTAGCCTCTCTATCTAGGGGAGACTGTATATGAGTGCGTATTTCGTTTTTTTTATATATAGACAGACACACACACACACACTGCATGATTCTACTTAGGAAATATACTGACAGACAGGCTAGCTTCCCTCTACTGTTGCTCAATTTTGTTAGCAATTAGCTGCTTTGTTGTGGTCAGTCAAGGTGCGCGTACTCCAATGAATACAACGCAAAACAGGCAGAGATGAGCTAATTGTTCATGAACTTGCCCGTCTTGCTTAGATTGCTGCCCTGATCAGTACATGGTATAATTTGGACAGTTGGTCCCATGCTTCATCAGGGAAGAGTCGGTAGGAGACTGAAGAGAGTCAGCATTTGTCTCTGGTGAACAGCTGGTCTAAGTGGTGTAATGGTGAGCACATTTATAATCTGGAATCCAATTATAGAGATGTGATTTCCAACTGAGTGTGGGGTCTCCTCCAAACACCCAGGTGGATACACTCCACACCTGACAGAATCTTTACTGCGCAAGGAATGTTCTTCTGAGCAGTAGAAAGTAGCTCATTGGGATGAATAATGTTGCAGTGCAGTATGAATTGACGGCCATTGTTGCAGCATTATAAACAGCACAGTTTAGTAGTGTCACCATTAGGGTTATTAGTGCAGGTCATGTTGAATACAACAGCTGAGGTTAAACAGCGTGACATAGTGAATGGTGCACCATAGTGTTCCTAATACAGATACAGATTTCTGGCATAATAAATGGTACATCAGTCTGGTTTCAAGGTCATTGTTGATCAAATCAAATGTTATTTGTCACATGCGCCGAATACAACAGGTGTAGGTAGACCTTACAGTGAAATTCTTACAAGCCCATAACCAACAATGCAGTTTTAAGATCTTTTTTTTTCAATACAAAAATAAAAGTAACAAATAATTAAAGAACAGCAGTAAAATAACAATAACGGGGCTATATACAGGGGGTACCGGTACAGAGTTAGTGTGCCGGGGCACCGGTTAGTCGAGGTAGAGATAAAGTGACTATGCATAGATAATAACAGAGAGTAGCAGCAGTGTAAAAGAGAGAGAGAGGGGGGCGCAACACAAATAGTTTGGGTAGCTATTTGATTAGATGTTCAGGCGTCTTTTGGGTTGGGGGGGGTGGAAGCTGTTTAGAAGCCTCTTGGACCTAGACTTGGCGCTCCAGTAAAGTAGTTCCAGCCTAGCTCAGTGGGAAGGGTTGGATCAGAGGGGGTTTGTCCTTTCCAGCTGTGTCGTCTGATTGGCTGGCCACAGAGGTCAGCGGTCATCATCTGTACTGGCTGGGAGACAAAGTAGTTCGTTAGTGTTCAATTAGCTAGCCTGGTGGGTTAAACAGACACACACAGCACACCCACCATCTGGAGAGAAGAGAGGGAGGGGGAGGAAGAGGAGAGAGAGGGAAGCAACACCATTTGGGGAGAGATAAGGTGTGAGAGAGAGTAGGGTGAGGTGTTTGATATAAGGAGAGACATCGTTGACCATCAGAGGCCGTAGAAGACTGTGGGGGGGTGTGTTGTGTGAGTGGGTGAGTGGGTGTAGCCTCTAAGCTATGCTGTTGTTCTTCTCGTCTGTATCTGGAGCTTGACAGTGGTTCAGCCAGAGCAGTGGGACCTGTTACCAGGAGCGTCTTCTAGCAGCTGCAGTCACTCCCTCTAAATAAAACACAGGCCTTTCTTATCAGCCTGCTCTCCTCAAAGACACAAACTGAGAGAAAATCAGAAAGAATCTCCTATTTTGTCTTTGATTCACCAGCAGAATTCGGAATATTCCGGGCCTGTCTTCAGACCACCTCTTTTTCCCAGAGCCATGGTGTTCCCAGCGCTCCCTCTCAGCATTCCCAGTCCCATAAAGAGATAAACATGACCTCGGATCATTAGCTCCATCTCTTGGCAATTTTTTTTTCTTCAAATGTAACCTTTATTTAACTAGGCAAGTCAGTTAAGAACAAATTATTGTTTACAACAGCCTACTGGGGAACAGGGGCAGAACAACAGACTTTTTTTTACCTTGTCAGCTCGGGGATTCGATCCAGCAACCTTTTGGTCACTGGCTCAACACTTTAACCACTAAGCTACCCACCTCCCCAATGCCCTGCTCTCCTCCTCTGCTTTTATTCACTCCCTCGCTCTCTCTGCTTCTCTCTCTGCTTCTCTCTCTGCTTCTCTCTCTACTTCTCTCTCTGTTCCTCTCTCTGCTTCTCTCTCTGCTTCTCTCTCTGTTTCTCTCTCTGTTTCTCTCTCCATCTCACTACCCCTCAATTTGAGCAGATGTAATTTAATTAGCTGGCATCATCCCTCCATAAGCCCCCACCCACACACCCCTAAATTACGCACACGCAACGCACACACACCTTCCAGCCCATTTCCACTAATATCCCCCCCCAGGGGAGTCCAGGTTATGGCGTCACGCCATTCGACTTTATTACAGTTTCACAAGAGGCACTGATGTGCGTGTGTGTAGTGTGTGTGTAGTGTGTGTGTGCATGACATCACTCCAACATGGTCCTCTCTCACTTTAACTTTAAAAAAAAAAAAAAAACACGATAGTCATTGAGAACACCAACTCTTTCACTACAACAACCCGGTGAAGTGAACGCTCTGGAAGCCACTACAACAACACAACATCTCGTCTCCTCTCGCTCATTCATCAGATAGCCTCTGCGGTCACGGTCCACACTGCCATTGGTTTCAGATGACCGTCAACATGAGTGGTGGAGTGGTTTAAGTGACTGATGTTAGTATGGCGGTGTCTTTCATCCACACACAGAGCTGACCCTGAGGGATGGGCTGAGATGGATCTGTAGGTGTGTGTTGGGGCTTTTATGAGGTATAACAGGGGTTGTGTTGTTTGTGTGTGCGCGTGCGTGCGTGTGAACGGGTGTGAATGTGCGGCTGTGTGCGTGTTTCTGGGTTTGTGTGTGTGTGTGTGTGCGTGCGGGTGTATGTGTGAACGTGCAGATGGGATACTGTACGTGTGTTTCTGTGTTTGTGTGCGTGTGTATCTATGGGTTTGTGTGTGTTCAATCCCACAGTTTAACCCCAGTGAAAGGAACAGTCTGCTCCAGAGGGGCCATGGTGTCACGGCTGTTGTTTACAGCTTTCACAGGAGATGTCGGAGTGTTATTCCCATTTAATAAGGAACACAATCATTCAACACACGTTACTCACCATCGGAAATTATCATGGGACCAATGCATGTTGACATGCAATTACCTTCAATACAATTAAGAAAATGACCCACACTGCTACCAAACAACTTACCCTGAAGTTCTCCCCAACTTCCCCAGCCTCCAATATTGACACTTGTTATTGCCCAATGGCTATGAAGTGACACACAGTGACACACAGGGATGAGGGGAGAGATAATAACTTTAGTGTAATCATTGCTGTCCCCCTGCCCCCCAGGGCCTTGTGCTAATCGGGACCTTTGTTGCTCCTGCCCTAGGGGAGACAGGCTCATTATTTCTGCTGTGTGTGTCAGAGTGTGTTTTTGGGTACGCTGTTTCCACGTGCTGTTCTGTGTGTGTGTGTGCGTAATTACAGAATGATACCACCAACAATGTCCTCTGTGTCTTACACACCTCGTTTAGGCCTTAACGTTCAGCAGCAGTTGTAATGGATGGCTCTGTGTCTTACACACCTCGTTTAGGCCTTAACGTTCAGCAGCAGTTGTAATGGATGGCTCTGTGTCTTACACACCTCGTTTAGGCCTTAACGTTCAGCAGCAGTTGTAATGGATGGCTCTGTGTCTTACACACCTCGTTTAGGCCTTAACGTTCAGCAGCAGTTGTAATGGATGGCTCTGTGTCTTACACACCTCGTTTAGGCCTTACCGTTCAGCAGCAGTTGTAATGGATGGCTCTGTGTCTTACACACCTCGTTTAGGCCTTAACGTTCAGCAGCAGTTGTAATGGATGGCTCTGTGTCTTACACACCTCGTTTAGGCCTTAACGTTCAGCAGCAGTTGTAATGGATGGCTCTGTGCCTTAGGATGTCCTTGACCAGGTGTTGTAATCTCCCCTCACGTTCTCTCTCCCTCCTTTGCACTTGCTCACCCTCTCTCTCTCCCTCCATTCCTTCATTCCACTTTCTCATTCTCTCTATTTTCCCTCCTTCATTTGCTCGCTTTCTTTCTCTCCCTCTCTCCTTCTCTCTATCCCTGATTTTCCCTCCCTCCCTCCCTCCCTCCCTCCCTCCCTCCCTCCCTCCCTCCCTCCCTCCCTTTTCCCTCCCTCCCTCCCTCCCTCCCTCCCTCCCTCCCTCCCTCCCTCCCTCCCTCCCTCCCTCCCTCCCTCCCTCCCTCCCTCCCTCCCTCTCCTTTTATAGCCCTCTCCTCAGACCTTCAGTCCCTATCTCTTCTGATCCACCTCTTTTCTTCCTCCTCATAATTTCCCTTCTTCCCCCCCGCTTCTCCTTCAACTTACTCATTTTACTCCTCCTCTTCTCTCTCATCCTCTTCTGCTCCGAATCATCTACCTGCAATGTTCTCATCCAGCCTGGCATTAGATTTGTGACCCTGGCATACACTGTCTCTCCCTAGGGGGCTGTGATAGGGGTGTGTGTGTGACAGGTGTGTGTGTGTACGTGTCAGGTGTGCTCCTTGTATGGGTCATGTGTGACTGAGTGTACCCTCCGGTATTCATGAGGTCAACACATGCAAGGAGAGCACACAAACTGTCTCGAGCCACGGTACAGTAACTCCCACTTGGTAGAGGTGTGTGTGTGTGTGTTCGTGAGTCTATTTGCATGTATGTGTGTATGCACGTGTCGTATGTGTGTGGGTGTCTGGTCAGATGTGTGTCCCATAATTTATTTGGTGGTATTTCATCCAGATGGGTCTCTCTCTGGCTGGGTGACCTTGGAGCTGGGCCTCATGGTCCACTGGTCAGTCTCATGTCCCGTGACCGCTCCACATGGCAGAGGTGAAAGCACTGCTCCGGATCCCCCTCTACCCTCCTCTTCTCTGGCTACGCATGCTGGGGGGACCAGGTGCTTCTGGAGGTCACTGGAGGAAGGCCAGAGAGAACGGCCCACAGACCACATACTAGGGGAGAAAGGATGGGATGGGTTTTTTTTGCCCATATGCAAGGACCGAAGGAGAGGGGAAGGCAAGGTTTTGAGCCCGGCCTGTGGGACAAAGCAGGACAGGGTCACGGTTTGAGAAGTTGGTCATGCTCTGTAATGATGTGTCCCTCTGTTCCTTTGGTTCAAGGCAAGGTCAGAAAATGGAAGAGGGGGTCTCTACTAGTGTACTGCCCCTCTTGCGTGCCTTTGTGCGACACTGCGAGAGACAATGTTAGTGTGTGTGTGTGTTACTGGCTTTGTCTCACACTCTTCTGAAGCAGGATTATTCCCAAACTGACAGGGCAAGCGTTTATCTGTCCTTAATTTGGTGAAACTCTCCTCTCTCTCTCCCCCCTCGCTCCCTCTCTCTTTCTTTCCCTCTCTCTCTCCTTGTCTCTCTTCTCTCTCCCTCCCTTTGTCTTTTCCTCTCTCTGCCCCACTGCCCTTGGAAATGGCCTCTCTCCCATCATTCATGAAATAAGCCTAGCAGGAGAAAGAGAGAGAGAAAGTGAAAGAGGACAGTCACAGAAAAGATGAGCGGGAGGGGAGGGGAGGGTAGAGAATTGTTAAAGATTGTTAAAATTGGGAGAGAAGGACAGTGAGAGAGAGAAATTAAGAGAGAGGAGAAAGAGAGAGAGAGATTGAAGTAAAGAGAGGGTGGGAGGGACATAGAGAGAGATTGCAGAGAGCAAAATAGAGAGAGGGACATAGAGAGAGATTGCAGAGAGCAAAATAGAGAGAGGGACATAGAGAGAGATTGCAGAGAGCAAAATAGAGAGAGGGACATATAGAGCTTTCACTTGCTTTGGCAATGTAAACATGTTTCCCATGCCAATAACGCCCTTTGAATTGAATTGAGATAACAGAGAGAGCGAGAAAGAGAGAGAGAGACAGGGGGGCGGGTAGAGAGAGAGATGAGTGTGAGAAAGGGAGGGTGATTGGAGGTGAATGATGATAAAAGGGTCAAAACACTGTGACCGTACTGTGACCGTAATGTGACCATACAGTGACTGTAATGTAACTGTACTGTGACCGTAATGTGACTGTAATGTAACTGTACTGTGACCGTAATGTGACTGTAATGTAACTGTACTGTGACCGTAATGTGGCTGTAATGTAACTGTACTGTAACCGTAATGATACTGTAATGTAACTGTACTGTGACCATAATATGACTGTAATGTAACTGTACTGTGACCGTAATGTGACCATACAGTGACTGTAATGTAACTGTACTGTGACCGTAATGTGACTGTAATGTAACTGTACTGTGACCGTAATGTGACCATACAGTGACTGTAATGTAACTGTACTGTGACCGTAATGTGACTGTAATGTAACTGTACTGTGACCGTAATGTGGCTGTAATGTAACTGTACTGTAACCGTAATGATACTGTAATGTAACTGTACTGTGACCGTAATGTGACTGTAATGTAACTGTACTGTGACCGTAATGTGACTGTAATGTAACTGTACTGTAACCGTAATGATACTGTAATGTAACTGTACTGTAACCGTAATGATACTGTAATGTAACTGTACTGTGACCATAATATGACTGTAATGTAACTGTACTGTGACCGTAATGTGACTGTAATGTAACTGTACTGTAACCGTAATGATACTGTAATGTAACTGTACTGTGACCGTAATGTGACTGTAATGTAACTGTACTGTGACCGTAATGTGACTGTAATGTAACTGTACTGTGACCGTAATGTGACTGTAATGTAACTGTACTGTGACCGTAATGTGACTGTAATGTAACTGTACTGTGACCGTAATGTGACTGTAATGTAACTGTAATGTGACTGTACTCCCCATGGTAGACCTGGTCTGTAACACAACTTAACCCTGCTGGAAGAGTCTGTCCATCTTACTTAAGGAGGGAAGATAGGATGAGGGGATCATTCCCTCTCAAACGAGCCGGAGCGACTGAGGAAAAATGAATGTTGTCCGAGACAGGCCTCTGCTCTGATGCATCCCTACACTGTAATGGAAAACTATAATTTATACGGTAATTTGAGGTATTATCTACAGTATTATATCTACAGTATAATGAGCGGCCCCATGAAATTTAAAAGGTATAGTGAATAGATAGGAAAGGCATTTAAACCTTAAATGGTTGAGCATTTTGACATGTCCTTTAGGTCTGTTTTGCCCTGTGGTCACGGCCATTTTGGAAGCCTTTGTTAAGACCCCTAAAATACTGTGAAATAAACCCTTCCCCTCAATGAATTTCATTCATTCATCCATTCATTCATTCATTCATTCATTCATTCTGATGACGGTAACATTTATTTTGTTAACACAGTCCATTTTTACAGTATTGTACTGTGTCATAACACAGTACTTGCTTTGATACCATATTTATATTACAGTAGGTGTACTGTAATATGAAATACAGAATTTTACTTCCTGTAAGATACTGTGGCACCACCTTTACTGTGTATGATAGCTAGGATTCAGTATATGCTTGTTACCTGGAGAGGTTCAGTTCAATTGGGTGGTTTGTTATTACAAAACATCAGAAGGAGTAAAAGTTAAAGTCGCACAGAGCTATATTCTGGGTTGATAAATTATGGTCAAGGGCAGGCTCCTTGAGCTGTAGACAAGGGCAGGCTCCTTGAGCTGTAGACAAGGGCAGGCTCCATGAGCTGTAGACAAGGGCAGGCTCCTTGAGCTGTAGACAAGGGCAGGCTCCTTGAGCTGTAGACAAGGACAGGCTCCTTGAGCTGTAGACAAGGGCAGGCTCCTTGAGCTGTAGACAAGGGCAGGCTCCTTGAGCTGTAGACAAGGGCAGGTACCTTGAGCTGTAGACAAGGGCAGGCTCCTTGAGCTGTAAACAAGGGCAGGCTCCTTGAGCTGTAGACAAGGGCAGGCTCCTTGAGCTGTAGACAAGGGCAGGCTCCTTGAGCTGTAGACAAGGGCAGGTACCTTGAGCTGTAGACAAGGGCAGGCTCCTTGAGCTGTAAACAAGGGCAGGCTCCTTGAGCTGTAGACAAGGGCAGGCTCCTTGAGCTGTAGACAAGGGCAGGCTCCTTGAGCTGTAGACAAGGACAGGCTCCTTGAGCTGTAGACAAGGGCAGGCTCCTTGAGCTGTAGACAAGGGCAGGTTCCTTGAGCTGTAGACAAGGGCAGGCTCCTTGAGCTGTAAACAAGGGCAGGCTCCTTGAGCTGTAGACAAGGGCAGGCTCCTTGAGCTGTAGACAAGGACAGGCTCCTTGAGCTGTAGACAAGGGCAGGCTCCTTGAGCTGTAGACAAGGGCAGGCTCCTTGAGCTGTAGACAAGGGCAGGCTCCTTGAGCTGTAGACAAGGGGACATAAGACGAATATCTCCAGTCAGAAAATACAATGCAGCATATTTCTATCATTTGTTTGGCAATTCAAGTAAGGATGAACATAGACGAAAGGCCGCAGTTAAATGAGGGTAAGAAGAACATAACTGAAGCTTAAAGCCGGTCATTTGTTAGAATATTGATTGAAAAGAGTTGATGCTTTTATCATCATTATTGGACTCTGGTGCACATGTGCAGACTGTTTCCATAGTAACCTCACTCTGGTATGATCTTTTTAGTCACTATACTTTACCGTTCAAAAGTTTGGGGTCACTTAGAAATGTCCTTGCTTTTGAAAGAAAAGCACTTTTTTTTTGTTCATTAAAATAACATACAATTGATCAGAAATACAGTGTAGAAATTGTTAATGTTGTAAATGACTATTGTAGCTGGAATAGGCAGATTTTTAATGGAATATCTACATAGGCGTACAGAGGCCCATTATCAGCAACCATCACTCCTGTGTTCCAATGGCACGCTGTGTTAGCTAATCCAAGTTTATCATTTTAAAAGGCTAATTGATCATTAGAAAACCCTTTTGCAATTATGTTAGCACAGCTGAAAACTGTTGTGCTGATAAAATAAGCAATTAAATGGGCCTTCTTTAGACTAGTTGAGTATCTGGAGCATCAGCATTTGTGGGTTCGATTACAGGCTCAAAATGGCCAGAAACAAAGACTATTCTTCTGAACCTCATCAGTATATTCTTGTTCTGAGAAATGAAGGCTATTCATGCCAGAAATTGCCAAGAAACTGAAGATCTCGTACAATGCTGTGTACTATTCCCTTCACAGAACAGCACAAACTGGCTCTAACCAGAATAGAAAGAGGAGTGGGAGGCCCCTGTGCCCAACTGAGCAAGAGGACAAGTACAAGTACATTAGTGTCTAGTTTGAGAGACAGACTCCTCACAAGTCCTCAACTGGCAGCTTCATTAAATAGTACCCTCAAAACACCAGTCTCAATGTCAACAATGTAGCGACTCCGGGATGCTGGCCTTCTTGGCAGAGTTCCTCTGTCCAGTGTCTGTGTTCTTTTGCAAAGCTTAATCTTTTCTTTTTATTGGCCAGTCTGAGATATGGCTTTCTTTTTTGCAACTCTGCCTAGAAGGCCAGCTTGTTTTCTTTCAAAAACAAGGACATTTCTAAGTGACCACAAACTTTTGAACGGTAGTGTATGTGTGAGACAGATGGAGAACGATTCACCATTACTGCATTGACTATCATTATATATATATATATATATATATATATATATATATATATGGCTTATGCAAGTTTGTTAAGAAGGAGGGAGTAAACAGAGGTTTGCACAGAGAGCAGCAGCAAGAGAGTGAGTGAGTGAGAAAAAAAGAGAGTAACACTGTAAGTGCCTGCCATGATGACTTGTAAACAACTTTGCGGTTGAGCGTTGCCGTGGCGAGCATTGCCGGGTGGAGGGCGCATACATTTGTTTCGTTCCATTGAGTGTCGTAATGATGCGTTCACCGCTCGCTGGTCTGAGAGCAGTTTGTAAATGTTTTCTCTGCCCCTGCCAGTCCTCCCTGTTGTTCCCTGTACTCTTTTCCCCCCGCCACACACACCCTCCAGCTCCCAACTCACCTTGGCTTCACCTTAGAATGATATCCAGCCGTAGCTCACTGAGTCCTCTCATCACCAGGCAGGTAATTGGTTTCCATTAGATGTTCCCTGTTCCTCCAGGCTGGACCTAAGGGGGCACGCCCTCAATTCCCACGACCTACACACACTCACATCTCTCTCTGTCTGTATGATAACCTCTCCTATAGACTGGAAGAGGCTGGGAGTAATAAGATGATGAATGCTTTTCACAGTGTACCAACAATGTACTGTACTGTACAACTGTTAAATGGTGGGTGGACGGACCATAGAGGATCAGAGAGGACAAGTACATGTACCTGATCACTGTGTTCTATTACCAAGACCTCTCTGCACGATAACCTCTCCAATATACACCTGACAAGGTTGGTAATACGATGAAGAATCCTTCAACACAGTGTACTAACAATGTACTACAGTTTAGCTGCTTTGTAATGGTCGGTGGACGGATTAAATATTTACCTGTACCTCATTACTGGGTTCTGGCTCTCGGGCCACCTGGACTGGCACGGGTCACATCCTCTAATTTAAAACAACGTGTGATGTACGTCCACAGCAGTCCTATAAAATACCAATACCCTCACACTGAGTGTACTAAACCTTAGGGACACCTTCCTAATATTGAGTTGCACCTCCTTTTGCCCTCAGAACAGCCTCAATTCGTCAGGGCATGGACTATACAAGGAGTCAGGGCATGGACTATACAAGGAGTCAGGGCATGGACTATACAAGGAGTCAGGGCATGGACTATACAAGGAGTCAGGGCATGGACTATACAAGGAGTCAGGGCATGGACTATACAAGGAGTCAGGGCATGGACTATACAAGGAGTCAGGGCATGGACTATACAAGGAGTCAGGGCATGGACTATACAAGGAGTCAGGGCATGGACTATACAAGGAGTCAGGGCATGGACTATACAAGGAGTCAGGGCATGGACTATACAAGGAGTCAGGGCATGGACTATACAAGGAGTCAGGGCATGGACTATACAAGGAGTCGAAAGCATTCCACAGGGATGCCGGCCCATGTTGACTCCAATAGTTCCCATAGTTGTGTCAAGTTGGCTGGATGTCCTTTGGGTGGTGGACCATTCTTGATACACACAGGAAACCCAGCAGCGTTGCAGTTCTTGACACAAACCGGTGCGTCTGGCACCTACTACATACCCCGTTCAAAGGCACTTCAATATTTTGTCTCGCCCATTCACCCTCTGAATGTTACATATACACAATCCATGTCTCAATTGTGTCAAGGCTTAAAAGTCCTTCTTTAACATGCCTCCTCTCCTTCATATACACTGATAGAAGTGGATTTAGCAGGTGACATCAATGAGGGATCATAGCTTACACCTGGATTCACCCGTTCAGTCTGTGTCATGGAAAGAGCAGAGTTCCTAATGTTTTGTAAACTCAGTGTATGTGGCGGCATCAAACGGTGTTTGGATGGTATATTTCCTTCTCCTTCCAAAGGACACGTTCCAGACCATAGTGTGTGACATAATGTAGCACGCTTCACTCAGAAACACAACCAGGTTTTTCTAAAGAGCAGGGAGTAGATTATCAGCCTCCCCGTCTCGATCAACAGGATCTGACCAACATGGAAACACTCGCTCCACACAGCCTGCAATCTGGATTTGCATGTATCCATTCTGATGAAGTCAAGCCTCTTTAGCACCGTCGGCTTCCTGGATGCCTGGACACACAATATTACCCATAGTTCTCTCTGCTCTGCTCTCTTGGACCATGGGATACCAGCTTGGTAGAGGTAGTAGGCACGCAACTGGTATATCATGCCAACTTGACCCATTCCCATTCGAATTCAGGGATTATGAGGTTCAGCCATTTGAATGTGAGGTTCTGCAATAAAGCACGTTGACATATTTACTCCTCATACTTTCACGACTCTAAGCTGCTCTGGATAATGTGCGATGCGGTCTGCATCACAATCTAAAGGATGTGTGGTATAATGGAAATGACAGTGAAAAAATAAATACACACTTTGTCCCAAAACAGTTGATTCAGTTTATTGTCTGTGCCCTTGGGCGAGACTCTAATTTACTCCACTGTCTAATGGTCTAATTTAATCAGGCTAAGTTGTTTCTCAGATGGCTGTGATTATTATTTTTTACACTTACACTGTAATTTACTTCGCTTCTCAAATCAGGGGAAATTGTGATGCCTGAAAACAGAGGACATTTAAAGTGTGATTGAAATAAGCTTTTTCACTCCAGGCTACTGCTTTTAAACTGCTGAGACTGGAAATTTGACCCAGAATGATTGTCATCTCAAACCATTTCAGCACTCCTTTATCCCAATAAATATCTGTGATTGTCTTAGTCTGCTGTATGCACAGTTTTCATGAGTGTTAAAAGAATGATGTGTTTGTGTGTGTGTGTGTGTCTATGTAGAAATGTTTGTGTGTGACTGTGTGTGTGACTGTGACTGTGACTGTGTGTGTGTGTGTGTGTGTGTGTGTGTGTGTGTGTGTGTGTGTGTGTGTGTGTGTGTGTGTGTGTGTGTGTGTGTGTGTGTGTGTGTGTGTGTGTGTGTGTGTGTGTGTGTGTGACTGTGTGTGTGGTGTGATAACGGGCGTTTGATAACAACAGACACAGCTACTGTAGCTATTCGCTCTTTCATCAGTGGGGGCTCCTTGATGTTATTGTCTGGCTCTGCCAAATAAAACGAAGACACACTTAGCCCCTTCTGTTACTGTTCCATTGAGACACGCTGATATAACCCGACATCACTGAGCTAAACCATACAGTATTTACCTACCTGTACCGCTGACATGGCAGATTACGGTCACATCTAGGCGTCTTAGAAATAGTGCCAAAATGGGACACACTGTCATTGATTAATAAGCTGTCTGACGTCCTGGGGACCTGGACAAACGTCTAATATTGCAGTGCATCGGGTGTGACCAGGCTGGACTAGTGACACTCGCTGAGGGAGTGGGTATATCTGCATGATGCAGTGTTAGTGGTGATGACCTCTGTTGGTGATTGATCCCTTCATGCTTTCATTACCAGTGACAGTGCAGTACTTTAAAGTTGATGTTCCCTCTGACATTGAGTTGTTGTCTTACCCATCTTCTTCAGCTGTGGGCTATTTCGAGTTACTGTGAACAGAGCCCACCTTCTTGGTCCATCACACACACTGCTGAGTTTTCAGTTTCTCCTTCTTCGTCCTCTGTTTAGGACGGTCTGGACAAAACTACCGTAGCAGCATTATGACTCAGACATACACCATGGACTCCCTGTGGTAAGGTGACAGCCCCACGGATGGGCTTTAAAACTTTAGTTCTACTGCAGGGCAGGCGGCACCGACTCAGGCATAATCCATCGGAGACAAGTTCTGCTCTTCAAGAGATCAAATCACACTTGCAAAGCTGGATCAACTCTGAAAAAAGAAACAGAGAGAGAAAGTGAGAAAGAGACAGGGAGAGCAAGAGAGAACTTTCTGACAACCTGCTCAGCCTAATCAAAAACAGCTGCCAGGAGAGCGAGAGAGAAAGAGAGAGGAAGGGACTGACACGTTTAAATATTCCCTCTGCATCATTTAATCAGTCAGTCACTCTTTTCTTCTCGCACTATCACTCCATTATCACACACTTTCCCTCCCTCTGTCTCTCTACCCCAGTTTCTCCTCCCTTCCCTTCCCCTCACCTCTTACTCTGTCTCTGTCTCTCTCGCTCTCCACTCTCTCTCTCCCTCTCTCTCTCTCCCCTCTCTCTCCACTCTCTCTCTCTCCCTCTCTCACTCTCCACTCTCTCGCTCTCCACTCTCTCTCGCTCTCCACTCTCTCTCGCTCTCTTTCTCCCCTTCTCCAGGAATGCCATTTATTAACATTAAGGTCACATTTGATCTTAGGAACGGCTCCTTCTCTCCTCCTTCCATGCCGGACGACAGAATTTCAGACAGAGAGATGATTTCAAACGGAGAGATGGGGTGATAGATTAATATTAATGCCTTGGTTCAGGGCTCAGGGGTGGAGTAAAGGGGAGGGGGGAGGAGGTGTGGGCTCCCGAGGTCTTGACGGAGGTTCCACGCGGCCCTGAAATCACATAGCTCATGACTAGAGTAGAACAGTGTCAGGATGGCTTAAGAAAAATATAGAACCTCCTAATGTTTTCCCTGAAATATGCAGCTGTGACATGATATTTCATACTGTGACTTCACATTTAAGTCAAGTCAGAACAGTGATATTTCCTCCTAAGCAGCTTAAAGCAGGCGCCTGAACATTTGATGACATTTTGGTTGCCTTTGTGAGATATGGTGATTGTCGTGCGGCTTGTGACTGTCCAGATGTTTTAGAATGATGACTGCCTTTGCCCCTGTGAGAAGTTTTGATTAATACCCAAACAGACGCACATACTCAATGCACACACACACACACACACACACACACACACACACACACACACACACACACACACACACACACACACACACACACACACACACACACACACACACACACACACACACACACACACACAAACATACACACACACACACACACACACCCTCTCATCAGTCATCATCGTTGTCTAAATCTGTTTATCTCTGTTTGACCCAGAGTTAATCCCCTCCACCCCTTGTCTTTCTCTGTCTTTCACTTTTTCTGTCTTTCTCCATCCCTTCATCCTCCCTATCCTCTCATTCCCCTCTCTACCTCCCTCTCCCACCATGTAGGCTCCCATCCTCCTCCCTCTCTTTTCCTTGTACTGCTTAAAGAAATTTACAGTGTTACAGTACTGGAAAATGGTCTTCTGTGAAATATCTGTCTGTGATTGCTTAGATAAGACCGCACCACAACAAACAGGGCAAATCCTTCAACGCTTATGCACACGCGCATACACACACACACACACAGACACACACAGACACACACACACACACACACACACACACACACACACACACACACACACACACACACACACACACACACACACACACACACACACACACACACACACACACACACTACAGACACCCTCCACTAGCCACGGGTGTGGAATGCTTAGGTCCAGACCAAAGTCCCCGTCTCTGGCCTTTTCAACCCATTAGAGAGAGTAGGACTGTCGGAGCTGGAACGGATGGTTACACAAGACGAAAGGGACAGTAAGAGCACTAAGATCAGAAGTGTGTGACTCTGGGTCACGGCTGAACTCTCTCAGGATAAAACAGCCACACTCTGGCACAGTGAGTGAGTGTGTGTGTGTGTGTGTGTGTGTGTGTGTGTGTGTGTGTGTGTGTGTGTGTGTGTGTGTGTGTGTGTGTGTGTGTGTGTGCGCGTGTGTGTGTGCGCGTGTGTGTGTGTGCGTGTGTGTGTGTGATGTACAGGGTTGAGGGGATGAGTTTGGGTTGTGTTTCCCTCACTGTCTCGTCCCATAACCCTCTATAGAGTGTCCTCTACAGATTGGGATTTAAAGGTGAGTGTATAAGATTTATGAGAGAAAGAGGGAGAGAAGAGGGGGAGTGATTACATAGGTGTTCTATCTATCTCCATCTATCTGTCTCTGTCTTTGCCCATCTCTCTCTCTCTCTCTCTCTCTCTCTCTCTCTCTCTCTTCTCTCTCTCTCTCCTCTCTCTCTCTCTCTCTCTCTCTCTCTCTCTCTCTCTCTCTCTCTCTCTCTCTCTCTCTCCCACTCACTCTCTCCACATCCCCCTTCTCTTTTCCTCTCTCCCTCCTTCTGTTACGAGTTCAAGCGTAGGTCAGATTCCATCCTCGTTAGACACCAGACAAATCTGTGCACAGCCGGAACGCGTTCGAACCCCATTCATCTTCACAGCAACCGCGGTGGAGAGCCCATTCATCTGAGAGAGGACCGCTCTTGAACGATGCGCTCCACAGTCGCCCGTTGCTGTGGAACAAACGAATCGTAAGATGGAGTTGGCGTTTCATTTATTCATTTTATTGAACCTTTATTTAACTAGGCAAGTCTTGAGAGGGATATGAGCGGCAGTGGGGTGGAGGTTATTTACTTAGCCCTTTCTGTGGAAGGCACATTATCCTCATATGAACGCACACAGGTATAAGTACAGTACACGTACACATATACTGCATATGAAGTACTGTTCCACATGTCATATACACTGAGACGTTTGGAACACCGGCTCTTTCCATGACATAAACTGACCTGTTGAATCCAGTTGAAAGCCATGATCCCTTATTGATGTCACTTGTTAAATCAACTTCAATCGGTGTAGATGAAGGGGAAGAGACAAGTTAAAGAAGGATTTTTAAGCCTTGAGACAATTGAGACGTGGGTTGCGAATGTGTACTGTTCAGAGGGTGAATGGGCAAGACAAAAGATTGAAGTGCCTTTGAACAGGGTATAGGAGCAGGTGCGTTACATCCAACCGGCCTCACAACCGCAGACCACATGTATGGCATTGTGTGTGGGCGAGCGGTTTGCTGATGTCAACGTTGTGAACAGAGTGCCCCATGGTGACGGTGGGGTTATGGTATGGGCAGGCTTTAACAAGCACAAGCTACGGACACAATTGCATTTTGTCAATGTCAATTTGAATGCACAGAAATACTATGATGAGATTTTGAGGCCGATTGTGAGGCCCAAGCTACAGTTTCTGTGACCAACAGATGCATATCTATATTCCCAGTGATGTGAAATCCATAGATTAGGGCCTAATGAATTTATTTGAATTGACTGATTTCCTCATATGAACTGTAAATCAATGACATTGTTGCATGTTGCGTTTATATTTTTGTTCAGTGTTTAAACACCATGGCATTTTCTGAAAATGGAGAACCCCTATGTAATCACCCCCCCACCCCCACCCACCCACCTCCCTCCATGAAAGTAATGACACGCCATGCTAATGAGAGCTCTCCTATGCAAATGCATTCAGATCTGAAGACATTAAATACCTCTGTGTCCAATGTGTTTTTCCTCTCTCTCGTCTCCCCTCCATTTCTAAAACGTTAATCATTACCTTCATCCCAAATTGTATATACAGTACACTATGGCCCACTCGGATCTGGTCAAAAGTAGTGTACTACATAGGGGCTAGGGAGCCATTTGGGACATAGGCTATGTGCGTGAAGAATCTAGAGTGAGATAGATACACATGCAGGGCTGGGAGTGGTGAGACACTAGTACTTTATTTACTGCCCACTCAGTGGGCAGTCGTCTCCTCCTAGTGCCCTTAAATAATGCCGTACGGTCTCTGTGGAACATTACAGCTTGTTGGTCAAATTACAAGCTTTCATGTGACATATGGTATGGAATAAGTGGTGCATCTGTTTATTTGAATGTGTAATGAACATGATAATCTGAAGAAATGCATTAAAATAAATGATAGTAAATGCTCAGTTTCTGTTGTCGGCTTTAATTGCAGGTTACGAGCCCAGTTCTGTATTAATGGTTTTTAGGTCTTTTTTAACTGCCAATGAGATTCTATTCTAAATCAATTCATGGGGCCAGTAAATGATTCATATTGGCAGCTGATGGATGGTGCCAAGGCCAGTGTTACCTCAGGCCACCCTATTGTGATGAGAAGCTTGTCAGGGTGCCCTCTGCCTTCTGGAGAACAATGGAGCCAGTGGATGATGTATAAGTCTCTGTTGGCTTTGTTCTGGGGACACAAAACTATAAACCCTCTGGCAGTCCACCAGAGAGGGGCATCACCCCTCCCCTGACGCTACACATGCACGCACACACACACACTCACACACACACACACACACATGCACACACGCACGCACGCAGGCACACACGCATGCATCGAAATCAGGTTTCAGGGAGATGAGGTGATGAGAGAGCTCTAAGCCTTTATTTTGTATTCCTGCAGTGGGTCTCTATCGACTGGGGCCAGTAAATATCACAGCCGACAAGGCCTTACTGTCACATCATCCAGGGATAAATCAACAGCATCTCATCTGCTGCTAGGCTGTCTCATTCACATTAACGTTGTGACTTGCCAGCACATTCTACTGGGGGGGTGCATCTAGAGGCAGCAAGCAGCAGTTGACACAATAGGAAAGCGTACTCCCGCTTTTGGTAAAAAGCTGACGACTGGGCTGGAGAAATGTAGCCACTCTCAAATTCAAGTTTTAACCATGTTTCGATGTTCCACTGTGTTTGTTTACATTTCATTTGTTTACAAACATTGGAGTAAAACACGCTTATGTTTTGGGCTCTGATGAGGTATGACAGTTGAACGAAGCTCACGAGTTATATTTTTCATGAATCAATGGTTATATATAATTCATTTATAAGTCCAACAATGTATGTAGCAACTACAGATTGCCCCTTTAAATGTCACCCTATTCCCTATGTAATGCACTACTTTTGTTCCGAGCCTTCTGGGCCCTGGTCAAAAGTAGTGCACTATATAGGGAATATGGTGCCATTTGGGACAAACCCTGCGGCTCTTTAGAGACAATGCTTTCTGATAGGTCTGTGGTCTCCAGGTGAGATGAAATACTCTGTCACTGTTCCCGAGTCAGTTTACTATTCTGTGTTTTAATGATTTAGGAGGGAAATCTGACTCTGGACCAGTACTTATGGGCAAACAGATTCATACGGCACGTCAGGTCATTTGTTGAGATCTATTGATTGTTATCTTTCTCTGTTTCTCTGTTGAGTCTCTGCATTGCAATGCACACCTTCAAACTATACTACAGTATGTTATTCAGGGCCCTAGCAGGGTATTTCACACAGATGGTGTTCTGTCAATCTCGCTATCCAGTTTTCTTCATTTGACTGCTCTGTTTCAACCTGAGTTTGCTCCACTGCTGGCAGTGGAATCCTTTGCTGCTGCTAGTTGTAATGGAAGAAAGACGTGGAAACTGGGGATGTTGTGGAAACTGGGGATGTTGTGGAAACTGGGGATGTTGAGTTGGAGGGAAGTTAGATGTTGTTTTTCACTACACAGAAAACACATTCAGAAGCACAGTCTCAGCAGTCAGGGAAGAGAGATGTGGAGACTCCTGGATCAGACAACTTTACCTGCTGTACTGCAGCTCTCTCTGTTGATCTACCTGCTGCTCCCTCTCTTTCTACCTCTTCATTTATTCTATCAATCTCTGCTCTCTCCATCTATCTCTTTCCCACTGCAGCTCCCTCATTATCTCTCTTTATCTCCCTCCACCACACGCTTCCTTTCCCTCTTCTTCTCCCGCTCTCATCCCCTCTTCCTCTTCCACACCTGCTCTCACCCCCTCTTCCTGTCCTGTTCTCACCCCCTCTTCCTGTCCTGCTCTCACCCCCTCTTCCTCTCCTGCTCTCACCCCCTTCCTCTCCCACTCTTACCCCCTCTCACTCCATCGCTCTTGCAATGCCCTCTCAATGTATTCTCTCCATCTCTCTCTGTTTTCCTGTAATGTTGGTAGTGCAGCATTGCAGTGTTGTCTGCCTCCCCAAAAAGATGCGTTAGACATTAACCTCCCACTCACTCGCCCCTCCCCTCTCTCCCAGCACCCTGTCAGATGGGGTCTGGTGAGGTGACATCTAGCTGCACCAGGCCATCCTCATGGCTGTGTGGGCCTGGGTCAGTGCCCTGTGTGTGGGTGGCCCCCAACGGCAACTGATAAATGAAACACATCAGATCGTCTTTCATATTCTGCCCCCGGCAAGATGAAAAAAATGATTTTCATTAGAGAGAGCGAGAGAGAAAGAGGGAGAGAAGGGAAAATAACACAAAGCACTGAGAGAGAGAGAGAGAGCAGGGACCGAAAAATGTGAGAGAGAGAGAGAGAGAAATAATGGATGCGAGGCGTGAAGAGAAGGAGAGGTGAGCTCTACTGGGCTGAATCCATGTAGTTATTCATTACAACAGACCTCTACGCTGCTCTTTACACATTACAACCACAGTTTACTACCAGCTGCAGACGAGCACTAATAGCACTGAACACAGTACTAACGCCATAGACATGACAGATACAGCACTTAGTTAAGAATCTCTTATGTGTAGGAATGGGTTCTTCAGCAGTGATCAAGGACAGGACTTTATCTTCAGTGTCGAGTGGGTTGATCATATTACCATTTTGTGTCTCAGGATTTGCTTTGTAGTAGCTGCCAACTACCTATAGAAGCCAATTCACTCAGAGAAGCACGCACACACACACACACACGCAACACACACACACGTTGTCCTTGCCATTCCCCTCAAACTCCCACTGCGTCACTCTCCACACCAGTCCCGATGTCACCCACTATCTGCTAGCCGTGCCATACGGTTATTGACCAACGAAGTGCTTTAATAAACAAAGCGGCCAGGAGAAATAGAGAGAGAACAAGGTTGGCTAATTGTACGTGGTGAGGGTTATGAAATTCCATTGAAAGCTCCGATGGTCCATATGGCTGAATGCATCTCAATTACAGAAGGTGTCATACAGTGGCGGATTTACCATCAGGCATCTCATGCCTGGAGCCTCACATCATCAGGGGCCTCGAGAACTTGGCATATGTTTGTTTAACAATACATCATTTCTCTGTTATCGTGCCTTCCTCCTCCTGTGGGTTATTTAGCAGTTGTGACCGTCTCCGGCTTTGACAAGCGGAGCGGCTTCTGTTCTCTTACTCCAAATCTGGCTCTGGCCTTTGAATGGTTGGGTCTTTTAGCTATCAGGACCCCATTCCTGAAGACACAGGACACAAAGGAAGGAACTGTGATAAAACCTCAACTCTTTTTTCTACACACACAATTATTATCTGATGCTCTTTACTGATGTTGTCCCAAGTTCGCCGATACCTTTCTGATGGAAATAAAATAAAACTTTCCCATATTGAAGTCATTTGACATGGTAAAAAATGTAATTAGATTAATACATTTTTTAACGCTTTTGGTCGATATTGCAAAGAAAGTCAACTTTGGGTTTTGGCCCAAAATCATGAATGTAACTTAAACCAAGTAGAAAGCATGTATACATTATAGCGTACCTTTGGCTTATATTTGAAAATGACTACCCTTTAACTCAACCCCAAATTTTATTTTGACGAACAATTTTTGTTGTTGTTGTTATCCTGATGTGGCCCTCGATCCAAAATGATTGCCCACCCCTGCTCAATGTTATCTTTTATTTGTTTTGTTATACTGCTATTTTAACAGGTAAGTTGACTAAGAACACATTCTCATTTACAGCAACGACCTGGGGAATAGTTACAGGGGAGAGGAGGAGGGGGGATGAGTGAGCCAATTGTAAGTTGGGGATGATTAGGGGGTGATGCAAAGACCTTTACTAGAGAAGGGCATTTCAGGCCTTTTGAGTCTGCTTCATTCACTTAAATGAGCTGGCTCCAAACAGCTCTTCGTTCAGTAGCCATGATTATGTTCAAAAGAAATGGAGGGGTGGGTGGTGTGTGTGTGTGTGTGTGTGTGTGTGTGTGTGTGTGTGTGTGTGTGTGTGTGTGTGTGTGTGTGTGTGTGTGTGTGTGTGTGTGTGTGTGTGTGTGTGTGTGTGTGTGTGTGTGTGTGCGCGTGTGTGTGTGTGTGTATGCGTGTGTGTGTGTGTGTGTGTGTGTGTGTGTGTGTGTGTGTGTGCGTGGGCTCTATAAAACAGCTGCAGGACGCTGATCGTAATTGTCTAAACAACTGTGGGATATTGGAGTTTCCAGTCTTTTCCCAGAACCATCTGTCTGAATAACTATTTGGATGACAGAGCCCCCTATGAATGACTGGCAGATAGGATGACAAACTTAAGAAGATAGGAGAATATGGGGACCAGGGGGATGGCAGATGGTTGAGTGTCTTTTTCAAATCTAAACGGTGGTTCGAAGGGCTCCCTGGTTTTTGGGGAGGTTTTATTTCTGCCCATGTGATTGAGGGACTGTTTACCTCTCATATGGAGCATGCTATTCCTCACTCTCCGCTCTCTCTTTCCCTCTCTCTCTCTCCCCCCCTTTCTCCATATCTCTCTCTCTGCCCCCTCTCTCTCCCTCCCTCTCCTCTCCACCTCTTCCTTCCTTCCTTCTCTCTCTCTCTCTCTCTCTCTCTCTCTCTCTCTCTCTCTCTCTCTCTCTCTCTCTCTCTCACCTCCCACCCCTCTCTCTCTCTCTCTCTCTCTCTCTCTCTCTCTCTCTCTCCTCTCTCTCTCTCCCTCTCTCTCTCACCTCCCACCCCTCTCTCTCTCTCTCTCTCTCTCTCACCTCCCATCCCCCCCCTCTCTCACCTCCCACCCCTCTCTCACCTCCCACCCCCCTCTCTCTCTCTCCTCTCACCTCTCTCTCACCTCCCCCCTCCCTCTCTCACCTCCCACCCCCTCTCTCTCCCTCTCTCTCTCTCTCTCATCCCACCTCCCTCTCTCCCTCACCTCCCACCCCCTCTCTCTCACCTCCCACCCCCTCTCTCACCTCCCACCCCCCTCTCTCTCTCTCTCTCTCTCTCTCTCACCTCCACCCCCTCTCTCTCACCTCCCACCCCCCCCCCTCTCTCTCTCTCTCTCACCTCCCACCCCTCCCACCCCCCTCTCTCTCTCTCTCTCTCTCTCCACCTCCCCCCCCTCTCCTCTCTCTCTCTCTCTCTCTCTCTCACCTCCCACCCCCTCTCTCTCCTCCCACCCCCCTCTCTCTCTCTCTCTCTCTCACCTCCCACCCCCCTCTCTCTCCTCCCACCCCCCCTCTCTCTCTCTCTCACCTCACCGCCTCTCCCCCTCTCTCTCTCTCTCTCTCCCACCCCCTCTCTCACCTCTCATCCCCTCTCTCTCTCTCTCTCTCTCTCACCTCCCATCCCCCCTCTCTCTCTCTCTCTCTCTCTCTCTCTCTCCTCCCAACCCCTCTCTCTCCTCTCACCCCTCTCTCTCTCTCTCTCTCACCTCCCACCCCCCTCTCTCTCTCTCTCTCTCTCTCTCTCACCTCCCACCCCCCTCTCTCTCTCTCTCTCTCTCTCTCTCTCTCTCACCTCCCACCCTCACTCTCTCTCTCTCTCTCTCTCTCTCTCTCACCTCCCACCCCCTCTCTCTCTCTCTCTCTCTCTCTCTCACCTCCCACCCCCCTCCCTCTCTCTCTCTCTCTCTCTCACCTCCCACCCCTCTGTCTCCCTCTTTCACTCTTCTTATTCCGCTTCATCTGGAGAACGGATATATTCTCTCTTCAGCAAAGGAGCACCAAGGTTGTATACCTTGAACAGCCCTCGTTAACACTTTACAATGATTATATTACATTGTACAAGTGTACAACCTTAGTTAACTCCAACTTTAATCTGTGTTTCACTATGCATCAAAGTCAGTTTTGATTAGTCAGTTTACCAAGCCACAGGTGATCTGCCAGCGTGTGATTGGCTGATCCTAAAAGTGAGTCAAATCACAGAGCTCTGAGAGGGCACTGTCTCTATATGGCAACCGTAACCACGGCTACTTCCCCTTTCATGGAGGTGTAATTTGATGGCTGGGTGGATAGACTCTCCTCTCCTCCGCTCTCCTTTACTCATCCCTCTCTCACTCAGTATTACCAGTATTACTCAGTATTACCAGCATGAGTGAAGACCACCCATCACCATCAACACCACCTTCGTCATCATCATTATTTACTGAGGAGATTTAGAGAGTGGACTGGAGAAACTCATCATACACCATCAGGCTGTCTGAAGCGTGTGTGTGTGGTTGTGTGTGTGCTTGGAATCATAACTGACAGTCTCTTTTACCTACTGTAGGGTACGCCTCGTGTGTGTGTGCGTGTATGTGTCTCTGTCTGTGTGTGCGTGCGAGCGAGCGAGCATGTCTGTGTGTGTGTGAGTTTGTGTGTGGAGGCTGCCTGCAGATTCTCTCAGATCCTGACTGTTGATGGTTCCTGTCTGGGGTAGCGGTCCAATCGCCACAACAACAAGCACTGGCTGGTCAGAACACGTCCATGACAGACACACTGACTCCCAGCTGTCAAGATGGCTGCTCCTGGGTCATCATTGGATACCTTTCATGATGTTAGTCAGAATAAAAACCATTGAACTGTGATGAGTGCAATTGAATGTACTATTTGCAGGGGATCTGAATGCAGAGCAAGTGATGCAATATCAGTCACAACAGAGTCTCCCCGTAGAACAGTCGGTGTTTATTTTGGCAAAGCTTGTGGTCTCTCTTAATAACCTAGTGCGAGAGGTTTACATTGGCTCTGGGTCTGTTCCCCCGTCTCCTGTCATCTCCTAGCCCAGAACGGAGTGCCGTAGCTGGGACAGGCCTGGAAGAAAAAGCGAGCAGTGTCGACATTAGCGAGCGGTGTGATGGATAGCCGCAGGGCTACAAACATTATGATTTCATTACAGTGGAGGCCTGGGGTCCGCCTCTCGTTCCAACCAACACAGCCTTCTCCTCTGTATCAATATTTCATACTGTATATGCTGGGGTGAGGGGAAGTACGTGCTGGCTCTCTCCTGTTTGTGTGTAGGTATATGTGTGTGATTATTTGTAGGGAATAGTTTCTGGGCATTTGACAAAGACTGTTTAAAACATATACGGATGAGCTAGTTAAAAAAGCTAGAATTTAGAAATAAATCTGGCCTCTCCTTAAATAGCAGGAAGCAGATTGTACAGTCAACTTTCCTGACAGTTCTTGATTTTGGTGACACCATTTACCAGATTGCAGCAGCCACTTCTCTTAAACCTTTGGAAGCCGTCTCCTATAGTGTAATTAGTTTTATCACTGGTTACAGGTTTAATACGGACCACTGCATCCTGTATCAAAAGGTTGGCTGGTCCTCACTAAAGTTCTGTGAATCAATTCATTACTCCTTTTTGGTTACAAAGTTCTACTACACATTTTTGTTTGTTTTTGCAGGGCTTCCTTCCTTGTGTGTGTGTGTGTGTGTGTGTGTGTGTGTGTGTGTGTGTGTGTGAGGGAAGGAAAGGGGTCACCGGGTCAGTTGCATTCAACCAAAATGTGTGTGTGTGCGTGTAGGCTATGGTTGTGTAGGTGCTGGCTCTCTCTCTCCAGTTTGTTTCTAACTGATGAGTTTCACAGTCTTTCCCCTCCCATCAGCACTAAATCCATCAAGGCTGCTGGCTTGGGCATGGTAAACACCAGATTCCATTCACCACGTGAGTCAGTGTGCCAATGTTTGTGTGGGTTAGAATGTATGAGAGAATATGAGTGTCTGAGTATGTGTTGGTATCAGGATCACTTGAGAGAGAGAGAGAGAGAGAGAGAGAGAGAGAGAGAGAGATATATATATATATATATATATATATATATATATATATATATATATATTCAGGTAGCCTAGTGGTAATAGGTAGGCCGTCATTGTAATAAGGACTTGTTATTAACTGACTTGCCTAGTTAAATAAAGGTTACATGTTTTTTTATTTTTAATAAGACCGATCTAGCTTCAAGGGGTGTGTGATCTTGTTGCCTCTGCCCTTTCCTCTGTAAGGATGAATGAACATGACAGGGAGGGACTCAGCTCTCATGCAACTAAGTGTCTTTTCTCTCACCATTAGCATCCTGATCTGTTTCTGCCTCCACAGCTTTCTGAGAGCACCTTTCAACCATACCTGCAAACGCTCCCATTTTCACAGAGTTTATCCCTCAAGTCACCCCTTATTCTCCAATTCTACCTTATTTCAACACCATCACAAAATAACTAGTTCTACGTACCATAACTGTGTATGGCCTGTGTGTTTTCCTAGTTGCTGGATACAACTAGCTTTTCATTCTGTAACTGTGTATGTTGCCAGATCACAAAGGAGCATGACCTCATTTGGCTTTTACTCTCGCCAAACAGCCACTGGTCAATGATGACATTTCCTGGTTGATGAACTTAAATTAGACAAACTATTAGAAATTCATGTGACAAAATGAGCAGTCACTGTCTAGACAATCATTGTACCATCTCAACCACTGTGAAATATATTTTCCATACACAAAAATATAGTATTTTCAGCTGTTTGAAGCCGGTGTACAACACCACTTAAGAGTGGGAAGCATATAAATAACACCCATAGAACAGATCTACCGCTCCTCAGAGTTGCTTTCAATGAGAATGACAGATCTATAAATCACGTTTCTATGTGAATTTGGTCCGATTGCCCAAAAAGTTACATAATGCAGCTTTAACTGGCATATTCTGATACCTGCCATGTGCCGGGGTAGTCAAGTTCCTATGCAAAGTGAATGCAGGGTCCATGTATACTAAAAGTTCTCTCTCAGAATCCATTAACATTTAATCACACATAGTTACATACTTTGAGCCATTTCCTTTGAACGGCTATTACCCTTTTTATGAGTGCTCGGCCGAATGTGGGCCGCTCGTCGACCCTGGCCATGCTTATACGGACCTCTATCTGGTGGGCTATGGGGCAAGCAGTGATGATGTCGTTAAAGAGGTATAGGGAGCAGAGTGAACATCAGAGACCCTGTGCCTCACAGAGGGGGTCTTCCTCTCTCGACCTCACTCTCTGTCCCATTACCACCAAGGGCCAAAAGAGCACATGGGGAGCAGAGATTTAAAACTTCTTAAGGATGACGCAGAATACTGTTCCCATGCAGGAACAACACTCAGCGGATTTCAGAGCGCCACCTATAGTTTTTGATAAAACTCATAATTTCATTAAACTTTCATTAAAATACACATTCAAGGTAGTGAATTAAAGCTACACTCGTTGTGAATCTATCCACCAAGTCAGATTTGTAAAATGCTTTTCGGCGAAAGCATGAGAAGCTATTATCTGATAGCATGTACCCCCAAAATACTGCAACGTCACCTAACACGACAGATTTTGCGGTAGCCGGCGCTACCCAAAACGCAGAAATAAAATATAAAACATTCATTACCTTTGACGAGCTTCTTTCTTGGCACTCCTAGATGTCCCATAAACATTTATTTGGGTCTTTTTTTCGATTAAATCGGTCCATATATAGCCTAGATATCGATCTATGAAGACTGTGTAATCAAGGAAAAAAACTGAGTTTGATAACGCAATGTCATTTTTAAAAATTAAAAAAGTCGACGATAAACTTTCACAAAACACTTCGAAATACTTTTGTAATGCAACTTTAGGTATTAGTACACGTTAATAAGCGATAAAATTCATCAGGAGGCGATGTAAATTCTATAGGTGACCGTCTGGAAAAATGCCTGGAAAAAACTCAACCAAAACATCCTGTTTGAGGCCGGAGGGAATCGGTTCCCTTGGGTCGGTTTGACCAAGAATCAAAGCCTAAGCAAATGACAAGACTCTAGACATCGTGTGGAAGCTGTAGGTACTGCAACCTCGGCCTCATTTAATCCAGTTCACCTTTAACAATTCCTGGAAGTGGCGCATGGATATTTATTTCCATTTTCAGTGATCAGATTTTCCTGCACTTTTCGATGAAACGCACGTTCTGTTATAGTCACAGCCGTGATTTAACCAGTTTTAGAAACGTCTGAGTGTTTTCTATCCACACATACTAATCATATGCATATACTATATTCCTGGCATGAGTAGCAGGGCGCTGAAATGTTGCGCGATTTTTAACAAAAAGCTGCGAAAATTCGCAGCCTCCCTAACAGGTTTTAACACACATAAAACATACATTTAATGCTGATCTTCCATTCGATGTCTATATCAGCTGGAATGCTACAGTAGATCTAACATGTATCCAACACAGCCACACTAACATGTACTACACGCTTACACACATTTGGGCAAAATGCAGATCTGATATTTTACAGTATAGAACTAATGCATAACTGAACCAAAATATAAGGGGTCCAGTAGGTCATAAGATTCGAACATCAGAAGTCCCCGTAGATGATCCCATTTGCATTTCACTGTGTAGAAGTAGAATAATAGGTTATGTGGCCAGCTATAAGGCTGGCTGCAGTGGAGAGGCCCTACTGAGAGTGCAAAAGTATGTCAGACATACTGGATGTTCCTCTTCCTGTGAGCCAGACTGTTAATACATGGTACAGTTCAAAGAAGAAGACTCACGAGAACACACACACACACAGACACACAGACACACACACACACACACACACACACACACAAATGACACATCACACAAGCGCACACAGACAAACGCACAAATGCACGCACAAACACGCGCATGCACGGGCGCTCACACACACACAGATCCAGCAGACTCGTGGTCATGTTTAATGAATGATGATTATGATAACACATACTGTACTTTATTTATGGGTGTCTAAATGACATGCCCTTGTCATGACATTAGTGTCACTGTGCCAGACAGTGTTGAAATAACACTCTTTAAACGTTGGTCTAATGACCACAAGGAAATTGGCTTCTAGTGACGGATTGGCCTCCTCTACATCCTCCCCCTCTCTCTATATATTTGTCTGTCTGTCTGTCTGTCTGTCTGTCTGTCTGTCTGTCTGTCTGTCTGTCTGTCTGTCTGTCTGTCTGTCTGTCTGTCTGTCTGTCTGTCTGTCTGTCTGTCTGTCTGTCTGTCTGTCTGTCTGTCTGTCTGTCTGTCTGTCTGTCTGTCTGTCTGTCTGTCTGTCTGTCTGTCTGTATGTATGTATGTATGTATGTATGTATGTATGTATGTATGTATGTATGTCTGTTAAAATGCTGATTTGGGTGAACATACAGGAGATGGTGCACAACACGGCTCCAAATCTCCAATCTGACAGACAGTCATACAGCTCTCTCTCTTTCTGGTTTGTTGATATTTGTCATGATAACAGTTTTTTCCAGTTAAAACATTTCTGCCTTGATCATTACCCCAAATGTTAGCCCTCAGTACCCTGCTTATCTCTGTCTCTGCCCCCCTCTCTGTCCCTCCCTCTCTCTCTGTCCCCCCTTCTCTCTCTCTCTGTCCCCCTCTCTCTCTGTCTCCCCCTTCTCTCTCTCTCTGTCCCCCCTCTCTCTCTGTCTCCCCCTCTCTCTCTCTGTCCCCCCTCTCTCTCTGTCCCCCTTCTCTCTCTCTCTGTCCCCCCTCTCTCTCTGTCTCCCTCCCCGTCTCTCTCTCTGTTTCTCCCTCCCTCCTTCTTTCTCCCTCCCTCCTTCTTCCCTCCCTCCCTCCCTCCCTCCCTCCCTCCCTCCCTCCCTCCCTCCCTCCCTCCCTCCCTCCCTCCCTCCCTCCCTCCCTCCCTCCCTCCCTCCCTCCCCCTGTCTCCCTCCCTGTCTCCCTCCCTGTCTCCCTCCCTGTCTCCCTCCCTGTCTCTCTCTCTGCCCCCCCCTCTCTTACTCGCTTGCTCTGTCTCTCTCTCTCTCTCTCTCTCTGTCTCCCTCCATCTCCCTCTATCTCCCTCCCTCCCTCTCTCTCTTCCTCTTCCTCCCATACTGCATCCCAATATCTCAGCCCAGTAGGCACGCTGGAAGCTCATCAACTTGAAGAATTCTCTAATGTTTCCTGCCACCACACACCAGCTCCACTAGCTGCACCAAATCACTATTTGTCTTTCTTCCTCCCTCCCTCCCCCTTTCCCCAACTGTGCAATAACAAATTACTTTGGGTGCTCTCCAGATCGAATTTAGAGTTGCCAAAGGGGCTGAGGGGGAACATGTGAAAGAAAGTATGCAACCCTAGACTCGGTCCAACCGCGTGTTGTAATCATCCTTTAAATATATGCAACCTTACACATGATCCTGAATGCCATATGATATTACCATCAGCCAGAGTCAGCCGGTACCCACACACCAACCTTTTTTTTGTTTGCTGATCAACAGTTGCTGTGGCGATGCCCTTGCCAAGTGGTGAGCCCAGCCTCCGGGCACAATGAGTTACCTCCACTCCAAACACACATACTGTACACACCCGTATTGAATGTAATTAATTACTGAAGTTTGCCTACTTGATCACTGTGTACACAACGGCACATAGCTTTGTTTGTACACGGTGAGAGAGAGGAGAGAGTGAGAGACAGGAGAGAGAGAAAAGAGAGCAAGATGAGAGTGTGGTGCAGTGTGGCACACCTGCAGCATTGGGAAATGTTCTGTTGTTGTGTTAGCTCTGAAGCAGCCATAGAAGTGGAGAGAACGATCCGTGTCTCTCTCTAGGGAGGAGATGCATTGTCTTCCCCACTGAGCACTGAATGACTTCTGACATCTCTCTCCCTATGTATTCTTCACATTTGCTGAGATGAGGCAAGGGGCGACAAAGAACCCTCCACGTTAAGTTTCTACCTCTCTTTCTCTCTCTTCTTCTAGTTTTCTTCCTACGCTTTGAATTTGTTTGTTGAATTCCTAATTTGACGTTTAGTTGATTATTTGAATCAGCTGTGTAGTGAGTGGGCAAAAACCAAAACGCGCAAAACGCTGACCTAGGCCTATATGTATGGTCTATTTTTGGTTGAATCCTGAGCTGAATTAAAACAATAGCTGTTGATGACTTCCCGAATGTGACTGTATTTAGGCCTAAACAGCATCACTGATGATATTTGATTGATAAAGCATGGTTACATTTCATTTGCTCTGTTGAACCTACCTTTTGGAATGACTTCGATAGGAGATTTCTCAATAATCCTTCTGAAGATAGCACATGTGCTATAGTCTGTGACAAATATCAAAGCTAAGCAGGTCTGGGTTTGGTTGAAACCCTGGATGGGAGACTGAACGGATAGCTGTCGATAGATCTGCAGTGCTGCCCTGCCAATAGCTTTTTTTCTTATACTGGATTTTAAATTGAAGCTCTGATGTTGTTTATGTTAGGTTCTGAACAAAACAGGCCCTGCATAAGTCTAGAACCTTTATGGGCATGGAAGTGTGTGTGTGAGATAGGACTGCAGTTAGATGGTCTTCGAGATGGGCCCCTCTGGAGCCCTCCAGAGGTTTCTTCTCCCTTCAACTGTTGACCTTATTCCACATCCCTCCTTGTCCTAGTTCTACAGCAACTGGCCTTACTCATCGGGAACTGATACTAGACTGTTGCTCTTTAACACCTTCCTTGAACAGACAGACACTTCCTGTAATTCCCCTTGTCTCACTCAGTAATTTTCCATACACAGTTCCTACTCACCCTTCATTGTGAAGACAGCAACATTTCTTATACATGTAAAGGAAGTAATCAATACATTCTAATATAGTGATGGCAATAAGTACATTTCAAGACAGAATCCAACATTTCAAAGGTACAAATTCAACATAAACTACAAAACTGTGTGGACACCCCTTCAAATGAGTGGATTTGGCTATTTCAGCCACACCCGTTGATGACAGGTGTATAAAATCGAGCACACAGCCATGCAATCTCCATAGACAAACATTGGCAGTGTAATGTCCCGTACTGAAGAGTTCAGTGACTTTCAAACTGGCACCATCATAGGATGCCAACTTTCCAACAAGTCAGTTTGTCAAATTTTTTGTTATTGTGAAGTGGAAACATCTAGGAGCAACAACGACTCAGCCGCAAAGTGGTAGGCCAAACAAGCTCACAGAACAGCACCGCTAAAGGCTGAATCACTGAGCGTGTAAAAACATTCTGTCCTCGGTTGCAACACTCACTACCAAGTTCCAAACTGTCTCTGGAAGCAATGTCAGCACAATAACTGTTCGTCTGGAGTTTCATGAAATGGGTTTCCATGGCCGAGCAGCCACACACAAGCCTAAGATCACCACATGCCATGCGTCGGCTAGAGTGGTGTAAAGGTCACCGCCATTGAACACTGGAGCTGTGGAAATGTGTTCTCTGGAGTGATAAATCACGCTTCACCATCTGGCAGTCCGACAGACTAATCTGGGTTTGGCGGATGCCAGGAGAACGCTATTATCCCTAATGCATAGTGCCTACTGTGAAATTTGGTGGAGGAGGGATGTTTTTCATGGTTTGGGCCTGGCCCCTTGGTTCAAGGCAAGGGAAAGTTTTACTCTACAGCATACAATGACATTCTAGACGATTCTGTGCTTCCAACTTTGTGCTTCCAACTTTCAGCAATGTTCCAGCATCTTGCGGAAAGCCTTCCCAGAAGAGTGGAGGCCAGTCCTTTTACATCTTTTCAGTATCTTATGTTTTCTCACTACCCATCTCTCCTCTCATTTGCGTCTTTCTCTCTTATCCCTCTTCCTTTATCTTGTCTTTCAGGGGAGACAACAGAGAAATGTAAAGATTTTCTTTGGCCCCAGTGATCTCTTCTCTGTGCACAACAGAGACAGCGCGCTTCACACTCTACTTGTGTGTGTTCATGTGCGTGCATGTGTCTCACTTTGTAAAGACTCATTTCAATAGAGTTTTACTTAAATGTTTTAGGTATTCCGGAATCTCTCGTGGACAGATTCTCGTGGGCGGATTAAACGGCAAGAATTTGTCACGGCTCACGTAGAATTATGTGATTACGTGAGCAGCAGTAGTTCCTGGTTTTGGATTTTCGTCATTGATTATTTGGACAAATCAGGATTGGGCGAAGCTGTTGCTTAAACTGATGTGGTGATTTTCAAGCCCGTGATAAATGGTTTCCACTAGATTCCGCAGCCACACAAAGTCAAAATTGGCCGTATTTCCTTTTTGGCCATGATAAACATGGGCGAAATTAGCGGAAGGGAGAGGTTTGGCTCAGAGTTTACGTTTGCGAGGGAGGAGATGACGTGCCCTTCCTTTGCACAAAGGTAATAACAATTGTTAACGGCATTCCCCCCAGAAGTAAAACAGGAAATGACAAACTTGTGAGAGAGAATTTTACTTCTGGGCAACCGAGATGAGGGTATTTTGCGTTTTCTGTGGTGCAGCCATGGCAGGGTGCTACATCTGAATCATAGACCGTGTCTGTTCGCTCTGCTCCACTGAAAAGCTGTCTTGATGTGTGTGTAAAGTGTGTGTGTGTAAAGTGTGTGTCCCCCCGCTAATTTGAAAGGCATTTTCTCAGTGAGCAACTAGATCTCACGCTTTGACATTACTTTAGTATTCAAGGTCAAATTTCAACGGTTAAAAGTTTAGGCATTCATTCTGAATGGTTATGGTAAGGGTTAAGGTTTGGGATAGGGTTAAAACAATTTAAATAAAAATGAGTGCCTAGCACCGGACTTTAACACACGACCCTCGGAATTGGAGCTCACAGTTTACACCCATCAGCCAGCCCCAATCCACAACCCCCTACTTGATGGTAATAGCTTTCAGCGTTGCCCCTACTGGTGGGTTTTGAAGGCATCTCCCGACGTCCTGGTGACCGGAACGAACGCCTTGAATCTTGGGTGACCTGGCTAGTGTGAGGAGGTCTGTCTTAAGAGCCTCATCCTGCCAGCCCAGCTTGTGCTCCAACCATCCTTAAAAGTGACAGCCTTCATTTGGCCTAATGAATAGCAGAGTGGGTGTAGGGGGCAAGGGAGAGTCAGCCGTCTTACACTTTTATGAAGCTATTTGGCGGTGGAAGAAATCTGCATTATTAAATCTGGACATCTCAGCCCCCGCCAAGTCCTCGACTGAAAACCCCCTCTGCTGCTGTTTGATCCTGGTGGTGTTGTCTTGAATTATTAAACTCCATCACAATGAAGGTGCTCCATAATTATTTTTTTATTACGTTACTACAATGACATAATTGCATACATCAGACTGAATTATTGATGAGATTTACCTTAGTGGAACGAATGAGTGCAGAAAAGGCCTAATTCAGTGATAGCTTTTTATGGATTTCTTATGGAATTCCCTTTGACGCTCTCTCAGATCTGTGAACGGCAGAGAACCCCTGACGGGGCCTCCTGACGGGGCTTCCTGACGGGGCCTCCTGACGGGGCCTCCTGACGGGGCCTCCTGACGGGGCTTCCTGACGGGGCCTCCTGACGGGGCTTCCTGACGGGGCCTCCTGACGGGGCTTCCTGACGGGGCTTCCTGACGGGGCCTCCTGACGGGGCTTCCTGACGGGGCTTCCTGACGGGGCCTCCTGACGGGGCTTCCTGACGGGGCTTCCTGACGGGGCTTCCTGACGGGGCTTCCTGACGGGGCCTCCTGACGGGGCTTCCTGACGGGGCTTCCTGACGGGGCCTCCTGACGGAGCTTCCTGACGGGGCCTCCTGACGGGGCTTCCTGACGGGGCTTCCTGACGGGGCCTCCTGACGGGGCTTCCTGACTCCCACTGGTCCCGGTTGATCCAGGGAATATTTGATTTTGATTTAATTAAGATCCCCATTAGCTGACTCCAATGGTGACAGCTAGTCTTACTGGGGTCGGACACATAAGCTAGTCTTATTGGCGTCGGACACATAAGCTAGTCTTACTGGGGTCGGACACAAGCTAGTCTTACTGGGGTCGGACACATAAGCTAGTCTTACTGGGGTCGGACACAAGCTAGTCTTACTGGGGTCGGACACATAAGCTAGTCTTACTGGGGTCGGACACAAGCTAGTCTTACTGGGGTCGGACACAAGCTAGTCTTATTGGCGTCGGACACAAGCTAGTCTTACTGGGGTCGGACACATAAGCTAGTCTTACTGGGGTTGGACACAAGCTAGTCTTACTGGGGTCGGACACAAGCTAGTCTTATTGGCGTCGGACACATAAGCTAGTCTTACTGGGGTCGGACACAAGCTAGTCTTACTGGGGTCGGACACAAGCTAGTCTTACTGGGGTCGGACACAAGCTAGTCTTACTGGGGTCGGACACAAGCTAGTCTTACTGGGGTCGGACACAAGCTAGTCTTATTGGAGTCTGACACATAAGCTAGTCTTACTGGAGTCTGACACATAAGCTAGTCTTATTGGGGTCTGACACATAAGCTAGTCTTATTGGAGTCTGACACATAAGCTAGTCTTATTGGAGTCTGACACATAAGCTAGTCTTATTGGAGTCTGACACATAGGCTAGTCTTATTGGGGTCGGACACATAAGCTAGTCTTATTGGAGTCTGACACATAAGCTAGTCTTATTGGAGTCTGACACATAAGCTAGTCTTATTGGAGTCTGACACATAAGCTAGTCTTATTGAGTCTGACACATAAGCTAGTCTTATTGGGGTCGGACACATAAGCTAGTCTTATTGGGGTCGGACACATAAGCTAGTCGTACTGGAGTCTGACACATAAGCTAGTCTTATTGGAGTCTGACACATAAGCTAGTCTTATTGGGGTCGGACACATAAGCTAGTCTCATTGGAGTCTGACACATAAGCTAGTCTTATTGGAGTCTGACACATAAGCTAGTCTTATTGGGGTCGGACACATAAGCTAGTCTTATTGGGGTCGGACACATAAGCTAGTCTTATTGGGGTCGGACACATAAGCTAGTCTTATTGGGGTCGGACACATAAGCTAGTCTTATTGGTGTTCCCCCCTCTTTTACGCTGCTGCTACTCTCTGTTTATTATGCATAGTCACTTTACCTCTACCTACATGTACATATAACCTCAATTACCTTGACTAACTTGTGCCCCCGCACACTGACTCTGTACCGGTACCCCCTGTATATAGCTTTCGCTACTGTTCTTTTACTGCTGCTTATTTTTATTCTTCTTCTTATAATTGTTTTACTTATCTCTTTTTTTACTTAACACTTATTTTTCTTAAAACTGCATTGTTGGTTAAGGGCTGGTAAGCGTTTCACTGTAAGGTCTACACCTGTTGTATTCAGCCCATTTGATAAATAACATTTGATTTTATCGAAGGTAACACCAAGTAATTTAGTCTCCTTAATTTGATCAACAGCCACACCATTTATTTTTAGATTCAGCTGAGGTCTAGAGCTTAGGAAATGATTTGTACCAAATACAATGCTCTTAGTTTTAGAGATGTTCATGACCAGTTTATTACTAGCCACCCATTCCAAAACTGACTGCAACTCTTTGTTAAGTGTTTCAGTGACTTCACTAGTTGTGGTTGCTGACACGTATAGGGTTGAATCATCAGCATAAATGGACACACAGGCTTTGTTTAATGCCAATGGCAGGTCATTGGAAAAAAATAAAAATAATAATAGAGGGCCTAGCAAGCTGCCATGCGGTACACCACACTTGACATGTTTGACATTAGAGAAGCTTCCATTAAGCCTATGAGTTCTATTAGATACTGTAGATAGCTCTGAATCCATGATATGGCAGAGCTTGAAAAACCATACAACCATTTTTTTTATACAACAGGTTATGGTCAATAATATCAATGGCTGCACTGAAATCTAACAGTACAATGCCCACAATCTTCTTATTCTCAATTTCTATCAACCATTCATCAGTCATTTGTGTCAGTGCAGTAGTACTTGTTGAGTGCCCTTTTCTATAAGCATGCAGAAAGTCTGTTGTTAATTTTGTTTACAGAGAAATAGCATTGTATTTCCAACAGTTTGCTAAGAGCTGGCAGCAAGCTGGCAGAGGGAGTGAAGGCGAGTGGGAGTAGAGAGGAGAGAGGGAGCTAGGACCTCTCAGATAATACTGACCTGACCTGTGGTCTAGAGGTTAGAGTCAACGTTTGGAGGGCCTTTAGAGCTTTAATTGAAAGCATGTCTATTTGAGTGTAACACACTGGTAGTGTTTGTATGCTGAGGCCCTAGCATCAGCCTTCACCTCACATAACCCCCATCTCCTGCTCCAGACACAGACAGGTATTAGTGTGGGCTGGCTGAGATTAGCAGGGCCACTGGTATCTACAATCTATCTACAATCTACAATCTACAAATAGAGTGTGTGTGCTGTATGTGTGCGCAAGAAAGAGTGTGTGTGTGTACTGTATGTGTGCGCAAGAAAGAGTGTGTGTGTGTGTATGTGTGTGTAAGCCAGGACATGACCCAGATGTCATTAAACAGTAAGAACCCCCTTCAGGCTTTCTTCATATCTTCAGCCACAGTTGTTTTCATTAGCAGCAGCAAGTCCTCTCACTGACCCCAGGAGACTAGGGGAAATATCACATGCACACACACACTCACACACACAAACACAATTTCCTCCAGTCATCTGGAAACAAGAAACAGTCAGGACTGGAGGTAGAACCAGTCAGTAAGGTCAGACGGGTCACTGCCAAAATAAAGGAAACACCAAGATAAAGTTTCGGAATAGGGCATTGAGCCACCACGAGTCAGAACAGCTTCAGTGCACTTCGGCATAGATTCTACAGGTGTCTGGAACTCTACTGGAGGGATGCAATGCCATTATTCCACGAGTAGTTCCATCATTTGTTGATAGTGGTGGAAAATTGTGTCTCGGGCGCCACTCCAGAATCTCCCATAACTGTTCAATTGGGTTGAGATCTGGTGACTGAGACGGCCATGGCATATGGTTTACATAATTTTCGTGCTCATTAAATAATTCAGTGACCACTTGTGCCCTATTTATGGGGGCAATGTCATCCTATGGGGGCATAGCCATGGTAGCCAAAATAATGGCCTGCCCAGCATTTTTATACATGACCCTTTCAATATACTTTTTATCCCTGATTTACTCAGGTGTTTCCTTTATTTTGGCAATTACCTGTAGATTGAACCATGTTACTAAAGCAATCACTCTTGAAATGGAGTCACATTAGAAAACCATCAATACAGGAAATAATGACAGCAGGACAACAACAAACAACCTTCAAGGACTTGGAACAACGATCACTAATGATCCAGTCCATTAAGCCTGATAGCACAGAACCTGTCAATAAGGAACTGGGGGTCATAAAGAATAAACAGTCAGTAAGGACATCATGGGAAAGAAACAGTCGGTAAGGACTTCAAACCAGTAAGAAGCTAGGGGTCATAGAAAATAAAGAGTTAGTCATTGAAAAGAAGCAGTCAGTAAGGACCATTACAAGTCTCTATATCACAGCTCTGTGGAACAGAACAGAATCTCAGTAGGGCTTAATCATGTCAACATGTCGTTTGGCATAACGAGCGCTCCCCAGCCTCTCTGCTCAATCACCAGGCGCCAATGCACATCTCACACATAATGACAGCAATTATGGCCTGTAAAAGCTGAATTATCATATATGCACACTTAATAGCAAAACTGAAATGAATCAAAACATGCCCTCCTTTCGGGCTGCTTATGAAAACATAATGATCTATACTTTATTCATACTGAGTAGACTTATTATTACAAGCTTATTGTAGAGAGTACATGGGTGAACAGTTAAAGGGGGTTCACCCTTGTTCCGACCTTTATGAGTATTTTGTATGGTCACTAATAGTGATGTGGTACTTTCTCCTTTTCCAGGAGTGGGTGAGGCAAGGGGGTGAGGTGGCGGAGAGGGTGTATTTGGGGCCAGACACCACGCTGACAACAGGGATAAGCAGCTTATATAGAAAAGTCAGACAAACAGGACAGACAGAATGCTCTAAATACAACAACACTTTGTAATACACTGGGTCTTTAATAAACAAGAGACTGAGAGAGGGACAGAGAAAGGGAGGGAGAGAGAGAGAGAGCGAAAGGACAAGCAAGATTTAGGCAGTGAGGTAAAAAGAAGACTTTCAAACACACAGCTGTCACTTTGTCTAGACTAGAGAGAGCGGGAGAGAGAGAGAGACTAAGACATGGGGAGAGAGAGGACTAGCGAGATTTAGAGACAGTGAGACAGATGGAGACTTCTGAGAATCCTAACAAATCAAATTGTATTAGTCACTGGTGCCGAATACAACAGGTGCAGACCTTACAGTGAAATGCTTACTTACGAGCCCCTAACCAACAACGCAGTTTTAAACAATATGAATAAGAAATAAAAGTAACATGTAGTTCAAGAACAGCAGTAATATAACAATAGCGAGACTATATACAGGGGGTACCGGTACAGAGTCAATGTGTGGGGGCACTGGTTAGACGAGGTAATTGAGGCAATTATGTACATACAGTTGAAGTCAGAAGTTTACATACACTTAGGTTGGAGTCAATAAAACTTGTTTTTCAACCACTCCACAAATTGCTTCTTAACAACCTATAGTTTTGGCAAGTCGGTGAGGACATCTACTTTGTGCATGACACAAGTCATTTATCCAACAATTGTTTACAGACAGATTATTTCACTTATAATTCACTGTATCACAATTCCAGTGGGTTTACATACACTAAGTTGTGCCTTTAAACAGCTTGGAAAATTCCAGAAAATTATGTCATGGGTTTAGAAGCTTCTGATAGGCTAGTTGACATCATTTGAGTCAGTTGGAGGTGTACCTGTGGATGTATTTCAAGGCCTACCTTCAAACTCAGTGCCTTTTTGCTTGACATCATGGGAAAATCAAAATAAATCAGCCAAGACCTCAGAAAAAGAATTGTAGACCTCCACAAGTCTGGTTCATCCTTGGGATCAATTGCCAAACGCCTGAAGATACCATATTCATCTGTACAAACAATAGTATGCAAGTATAAACACCATGGGACCACGAAGCTGTCATACCTGTCACGTTCTGACCAAAGTTCATTTGTTATGTCTTTGTTTTAGTATGGTCAGGGCATGAGTTGGGTGGGTTGTCTATGTTAGTTTTTCTATGATTTGCTATTTCTATGTTTGGCCTGGTATGTTTCTCAATCAGAGGCAGCTGTCTATCGTTGTCCCTGACTGAGAACCATATTTAGGTAGCCGGTTTTCTATTGTGTTTTGTGGGTGATTGTTTTCTGTGTGTCTGCACCAGCCAGAACTTTTTTTGCTTGTTTCTGTTTGTTATTTTTGTTATTTCTGTGTTCATTTTAATAAATATGGACACATACCACGCTGCATCTTGGTCCTCCTCTTCTCCTTCATACGACAACCGTTACAATACCACCCAGGAAGGAGACGCCTTCTGTCACCTAGAGATGAGCGTACTTTGGTGCGAAAAGTGCAAATCAATCCCAGAACAACAGCAAAGGACCTTGTGAAGATGCTGGAGGAAACAGGTACAAAAGTATCTATATCCACAGTAAAACGAGTCCTATATCGACATAACCTGAAAGGCCGCTCAGCAAGGAAGAAGCCACTGCTCCAAAACCGCCATTAAAAAGCCAGACTACGGTTTGCAACTTCACATGGGGACAAAGATCATACTTTTGGAGAAATGTCCTCTGGTCTGATGAAACAAAATTGTTTGGCCATAATGACCATTGTTATGTTTGGAAGAAAAAGGGGGAGGCTTGCAAGCCGAAGAACACCATCCCAACTGTGAAGCACGGGGGTGGCAGCATCATGTTGAGGGGGTGTTTTGCTGCAGGAGTGACTGGTGCACTTCACAAAATAGATGTCATCATGAGGGCGGAAAAATATGCGGATATATTGAAGCAACTTCTCAAGCTTGGTCGGAAATGGGTCTTCCAAATGGACAATTACCTCAAGCATACTTCCAAAGTTGTGGCAAGATGGCTTAAGTACAACAAACTCAAGGTATTGGAGTGGCCATCACAAAGCCCTGACCTCAATCCTATAGAAAATTTGTGGGCAGAACTGAAAAAGCGTGTGCAAGCATGGAGGCCTACAAACCTGACTCAGTTACACCAGCTCTGTCAGGAGGAATGGGCCAAAATTCACCCAACTCATTGTGGGAAGCTTATGGAAGGCTACCCGAAACGTTTTACCCAAGTTACAGAATTTAAGGGCAATGCTACCAAATACTTATTGAGTGTAGGTAAACTTCTGACCCACTGGGAATGTAATGAAATAAATAAAAGCTGAAATAAATAATTTTCTCTACTTTTATTCTGACATTTCACATTCTTAAAATAAAATGGTGATCCTAACTGACCTAAGACAGGGAATTTTTACTCTGATTAAATGTCAGGAATTGTGAAAAACTGAGTTTAAATGTATTTGGCTAAGGTGTATGCAAACTTCCAACTTCAACTGTAGGTAGAGTTTGTCGTGTCTTTGGCTATGCCGGATTAAGTGATATGACATACTATTCTATAAAATAATTTCTCTGAAATTAATATCACCTGATTGAGCTAATCATGTAAATGTAATTAACTAGAGACTCGGGCACCACAAAATAATATTTATAGAGCTGTTATCTTCTGAATAAACTCTTAAAGACCTAGTAATATTTTACATCAATAGCAGTCAATATCAATCGTCATCTTGATTCAGTCTCATCTGAAAGTTGTAAATTATTGGTTATCTAACAAGTTGAATCAGCAATACAAAATTGGTTTAATTATTTATTTACTAAATACCTAACTAATCACACAGAATTACACATACAAATAATTAAATCATAACTTGATTACAAATTACGTCATAAAGGAAAACGTTCCTGGCGGGCGGAACAGATTTGACAGCTTGTTACACAAAGGAAATTGGCTGGGTTTGAGTGCAAGAGCGGGAAGACTGAGGGACACAGGGAGAAGCTGTTCTATCGTAAATACAGTATCTGATGCATTCTAAATTACCGCCCATTTGGAAAAGGAAAATGCAATAAATATTTACTCTGAGCTGCGCTTCGGTAGGTTGGTGGTAGATGGAAGGCCGTGTTGCCAAACCGAGTCCTTTGAAGAATGTTACTGGTTGTCAATTGGATACGTTGTAGTAACGTCATTGGGTGATAGACGGGATACTCTGTCTGTTCCTTCCTAACCCTCATTGCATCTGCTGTTGCTAACTCAACGGCTAGGAGGTATCACTTCTGTAGTGAATAAGAGTTCAAAGTTCATACCATTCGCAACCAAAGCTCACGCTGATGTTGGCTTCATTCTGTAGTTATTATCTGAACCATTCTGACATAGGACCGTCGTCCTAAATCCTCGGAACAGGAAGTTATATTGTAGTCAAGGGCTTATATAGGAAGGGAGAGGAGGGCGTGTTTGAAAAGTTTTATAGTCCATGTCCCTTCACAGGGGCAGGCCACTGATTGAGCAGCCCTATCTTATGAAAACCCAAATCTCACATTTTAGAAGCTAAAATCACGTTTCATCCCATCATGAATAATTTCATATTCAAATTTAAATTGAACAACAATTTCATGTGAATCCGATAACTCTGATGTGTAGACTTTCCACTGTAGAGTTTATGTCATCTTACCATTGATGAGAATGTCTCAGATGACAACTGAACTGACATAATATTCATTAAGTACCACCGCATATGTTCAATTGTTCAGATTACCAGAATATAGTTAATTTCCCCCCACCTACTGATGTTCCCAGAATCTCTATGTTAACCAACGGTTTTGCAAATGTAACCTCAGTAGGGTAGAGAGGGGAAAAAGGGGTGAAGAGGTATTTATGACGGTCATAAACCTATCCCCCAGGCCAACGTCATGACAAGTTATTAAAGCGAATATGCATAGATAATAACAGAGAGTAACAGTCACATGACACCTCTGAGGTGTCATAAACAAAAAATCTGATTCTGCTAAAAGTCAACAGAGGAAAAACACTGATGCATAGGAGATTTAAAGAAAAAATATATTTCTCTGCAAGATGTAACAAGAATGCAGAATGTTGTTGTTTATTCATGATGGGAAAAACAAGCCCCCTGAGAAGCTTTATTAACCAGTGTTGCTGGAGGGGTAAAACAGAGAGAACATTAATTCTCCCCAGTACTGGGAGTTGGAACTCTATTTTTCTGTCATATGGTCCAATGTTATTGTAATCCGCTCAGAGAAATGGGTCGATCAATGGAGCATTTTCATATCAATGCCAAAACTGGCGAAATACCTTAAGCTGCCAATAAATCCTTGAGAGAATGTGTGTGTGTCAGAGAGAGGGAGAGATGGAGATGAGAAGAGAGGGCGAGAGAGACCAGGAGAGAGAGAGAGAGAGAAAGAGAAACGGTATGTAGAAAGACAAGAGAAAGAGAGAGAGAGATTGATAGAAAAATAGAGGGAGAGAGAGAAGGATCCAGAAGAACAGATGAACACATTTCCCCATGCTGTCTAATTGTGAGCTCTGTTCCATCCTCATTGTACTGCAAATGTTAAATGAGTTGAGATGGAGCTCTGCCTCTTCAGGAGAATGCCAATGAGTCTGTATGTGTGTGGTGAGTGTGTGTGTGTTTGTGTGATTGTGAATATGAGTGTACGATAGCAAGTAGCCTATGTGTGTGTTTGTCATTGCCAGTATGTGTGTGTGTGTGTGAGGGGGTGAGATATAAAGAGAGAGACTCAGACAGAGGACGTCATTTCAAGGTATGCATGTAGGTTTTGCCGCAGGCAAGGTTAGACTCACTCTTTCCCTCTGAACCGTATTGCGTATACAGTATATGTGAAAAGTGTAGACACTAACCAGGTTTCCATCCAACAATTCTACTCGCATTAATTACCTGACATGTAAAAAAGACACAACAGGTCTGATGGAAATAGGACATTTGTCAGTAAAATGACCTAGTGCTGACTAAATAAAATACGCTATGCCCAAAGGGCATTATGGCGACATGATGATCGTTGCTTGGCTGCGATTATCCATATCATCTCATATAACCTACCAGGTCCACTTTATCAGTGAACTCATGCCTAGAGACTATGCGCTAGATTGGGCAAGTTAGCTTTTTTTTTAAAATCTCAAACAGTTTTTGTGACAAAACCATCTATTGAGTTGAAAATGCAATGGAAACACATTGAACTTCAGTTTTTTTATTCGGTACATTGGAATTCACCCATAGCTTTTTTAAAAGAGTTTTTACCCCATTTTCTCTCTGATTGTTAGTCACGACCTTGTCTCATTGCTGTAACTCCTCAATCGGCTCGGGTGAGGCGACGGTCGAGACATGTGTCCTCCGAAACATGACCTGCCTAGCAGCGCTACCTCTTAATTAACACACATCTTGTTTAACCCAGAAGATAGCCACATAAATGTGTCGGAGGAAACACCATTAGACTGATGACAGATTGCAGGCGCCCGGCCCGCCACAAGGAGTCGCAAGAGAACGATGAGCCAAGGAAAGCCCCCTGGCCAAACCCTCCCCTAATCCGGACTGCACTGGTCCAATTGTGTGCTGCCCTATGGGGCTCCCGGTACTATATATATATAGCTTAGGGCAGTGACTTTCTTTCTTGGACCAGTTCTTCCTCCCAACGGGGCTGGTGTGGTTGTAGATTTTTCAGCCTTATTCTAAAATGGATGAAATAATTCCCCCCCCTCATCAATCTACACACAATACCTCATAATTACAAAGCAAAAACAGGTTTTTATATTGATCACATTTACATAAGTATTCAGATTCTTTAACCAGTACTATGTTGAAGCTCCTTTGGCAGTGAGTACAGCCTCAAGTCTTCTTGGGTAGGATGTTACAAGCTTGGCACACCTGTATTTGGGGAGTTTCTCCGTAGATGTTTCTCTGTAGATCTTCTCAAGCTCTGTCAGGTTGGATGGGGAGTGTCACTGCACAGTTATTTTCAGGTCTCTCCAGAGATGTTCGATCAGTAAGTCCAGGCTCTGGCTGGGCCACTCAAGGACATTCAGAGACTTGTCCTGAAGCCAATCCTGTGTGGTCTTGGCTGTGTGCTTAGGGTCATTGTCCTGTTGGAAGGTGAACTTTTGCCCCAGTCTGAGGTCCTGAGTGCTCTGGAGCACGATCTCTCTGTTATTTGCTCCGTTCATCTCACCCTTGATCCTGACTAGTCTCCCAGTCCCTGCCTCTGAAAAACAGCCCCACAGCATGATGCTGCCACCACCATGCTTCACTGTAGGGATGGTGTCAGGTTTCCTCCAGACATGACATTTTGGCATTCAGGCCAAAGAGTTCAATCTTGGTTTCACCAGACCAAAGAATATTGTTTCTCATGGTTTGAGAGTCCTTTAAGTTCCTTTTGGCAAACTCCATGCGGACTGTCATGTGCATTTTACAGAGGAGTGGCTTCCGTCTGGCCACTCTACCATAAAGGCCTTATTGGTGGAGTGCTGCAGAGATGGTTGTCCTTCTGGAAGGTTATCCCATCTCCACAGAGTAACTCTGGAGCTCTGTCAGAGTGACCATCTGGTTCTTGGTCACCTCCCTGAGCAGGGCCCTTCTCCACAGATTGCTCAGTTTGGCCGTGCTGCCAGTTCTAGCAAGAGTCTTGGTGGTTCCAAACTTCTTCCATTTAAGAAGGATGTGTTCTTGGGGACCTTCAATGCTGCAGAATTTTTTTGGTACCTTTCCCCAATCCTGTCTCGAAACTCTACGGACAATTCCTTCAACCTCATAGCTTGGTTTTTGCTCTGACATGCACTGTCAGCTGTGGGACCTTATATATAGACCGGTGTGTGCCTTTCCAAATCACATTCAATCAATTGAATTTACCACAGGTGGACTCCATTGAAGTTCGTAGAAACATCTGAAAGATGATCAATGGAAACAGAATGTGTGTATGTGTATGACATAAACGGTACGAGATGTGACCTCTACTACTCTTACAAGTCCTGATAAGATCTGAGACTGCAAACAAAGCCCACAGTAACCTGAAGCACCATGCTAAGGGCAGGACGGCTCATAACAATGTCGGGAAGGGAGTCAATGGAATGGTATCAACCACATGGAAACCATGTGCTTGATGTGTTTGATTCCATTCCAGCCATTATTATGAGCCGTGCTGCCCACAGCAGCCTCCGCTGCACCATGCACTACATTAGACTGGTCATGTTCAGCAGCCAACAGATCTCTACATGTGGTTTAGATGATCAATGGGTGAAATATGTATTGAATGGTGTTCGTGTTAGGGGACAACCGTTGTCATTACTAATCTGATAGGCTGGCTATTAGTGTGTATTTGTCCACTCGGCAGAGGGACATCTGATGGGAGATGGGGTGTTATTAAGGAGGCTTACTGTCTCGTATTGTGTGTGTTTGAGAGCATGTTTAATTCATCAAGTGTGTGGGCTTTCAGACCGTTAATATCAGACGCGTGTTTTATTTAGTAAAGTCACACACACATACTCCGACACTGGGTTCACATTCCAATGTTCTCCAAGTCTAATTGCGCTTGCATTTGCACTCATACTTTTCTTGTTGAAAACATGCACTCCTCTCGTATTGGAATCATAGAAATAAATTTGCCCAGGGAAAATGATTATCTGGAAGGCATAAGTGGGTTGATGGCTGTTCAAGGCCGGTTGCCTGTTTGCTTTTTCATGGTCACATCGCACACCACTCCCTAGCATACTACTCGCCAATGTCCAGACTCTTGACAACAAGGTAGATGAAATCCGAGCAAGGGTAGCATTCCAGAGCGACATCAGAGACTGTAACGTTCTTTGCTTCACAGAAACTCACTCGAGAGACGCTATCGGAGTCGGTGCAGCCAGCTGGTTTCTTCATGCATCGCGCCAACAGAAACAAGCATCTTTCTGGTAAGAAGAGGGGCGGGGGGGTATGCCTTATGATTAACGAGACGTGGTGTGATCATAACAACATACAGGAACTCAAGTCCTTCTGTTCACCTGATTTAGAATTCCTCACAATCAAATGTCGAGTGCATTATCTACCAAGGGAATTCTCTTTGATTATAATCACAGCCGTATATATTCCCCCCCAAGCAGACACATCGATGGCCCTAAACAAACTTTATTTGACTCTATGTAAACTGGAAACCACATATCCTGAGGTTGCATTCATTGTAGCTGGGGATTTTAACAAGGCTAATCTGAAAACAAACTCCCTAAATTCTGTCAGCATATCGATTGCGCAACCAGGGCTGGTAAAACCATGGATCAATGTTATTCTAACTTCGTGACGCATATAAGGCCCTCCCCCGCCCTCCTTTTGGAAAAGCTGACCACGACTCCATTTTGTTGCTTCCAGCCAACAGACAGAGACTAAAACAAGAAGCTCCCTCGCTCAGGTTTGTTCAACGCTGGTCCGACCAATCTGATTCCACGCTTCAAGACTGCTTCGATCACATGGATTGGGATATGTTCTGCATTGCGTCCAACAACAACATTGACGAATACACTGATTCGGTGAGCGAGTTCATTAGAAAGTGCATTGGCGATGTTATACCCACAGCAACGATTAAAACATTTCCAAACCAGAAACCGTTTATTGATGGCAGCATCCGCGTGAAACTGAAAGCGCAAACCACTGCTTTTAACCAGGGCCAGGTGACCGGAAACATGACCGAATACAAACAGTGTAGCTATTCAATCAAACAAGCTAAGCGTCAGTATAGAGACAAAGTAGAGTCACAATTCAATGGCCTAGACACAAGAGGTATGTGACAGGGTCTACAGTCAATCACAGGTTACAAAAAGAAAACCAGCCCCGTCGCGGACCAGGATGTCTTGCTCCCAGACAGACTAAACAACTTCTTTGCTCGCTTTGAGGACAATACAGTGCCAAAACCTGCAGACTCTCCTTCACTGCAGCCGACGTGAGTAAAACATTCAATGTGTTAACCCTCACAAGGCTGTAGACAGCATCCCCAGCCGCGTTCTCAGAACATGCGCAGACCAGCTGGCTGGTGTGTTTACGGACATATTCAATCAATCCTTATCCCAGTCTGCTGTTCCCACATGCTTCAAGAGGGCCACCATTGTTCCTGTTCCCACAAAATCTAAGGTAACTGAGCTAAACGACTACCGCCCCGTAGCACTCACTTCCGTCATCATGAAGTGCTTTGAGAGACTAGTCAAGGACCATATCACCTCCACCCTACCTGACACCCTAGACCCACTCCAATTTGCTTACCGCCCCAATAGGTCCACAGACGATGCAATCGAAACCACACTGCACTCTGCCCTAACCCATCTGGTTTAAGAGGAATACCTATGTGAGAATTCTGTTCATCGACTACAGCTTAGCATTTAACACTATAGTAACCTCCAAACTCGTCATCAAGCTCGAGACCCTGGGTCTCGACCCCGCCCTGTGCAACTTGGTACTGGTCTTCCTGACGGGCCGCTCCCAGGTGGTAAGGGTAGGTAACAACATCTCCACCCCGCTGATCCTCAACACTGGGGCCCCACAAGGGTGCGTTCTGAGACCTCTCCTGTACTCCCTGTTCACCCACGACTGCGTGGCTATGCACGCCTCCAACTCAATCATCAAGTTTGCAGACGACACTACAGTGGTAGGCTTGATTACCAACAACGACGAGACGGCCTACAGGGAGGAGGTGAGGGCCCTCGGAGTGTGGTGTCAGGAAAATAACCTCACACTCAACGTCAACAAAACAAAGGATGTAGTCTGGATGTAGTCTCTATCTGTGGTGCTACCATGTTGTAGTCTCTACCTGTAGTGCTACCATGTTGTAGTCTCTATATGGGGCGGCAGGTAGCCTAGTGGTTGAAGCATTGGACTAGTGACAAGGCAGTTAACCCACTGTTCCTAGGCCGTCATTGAAAATAATAATGGCAGAGCTTTCTCCTATAGAGCTCCATTTTTATGGAATGATCTGCCTATCCACGTGAGAGACTCAGAGTCGGTCTCGACCTTTAAGTCTTTATTGAAGACTCATATCTTCAGTAGGTCCTATGATTGCGTGTAGTCTGGCCCAGGGTTGTGAAGGTTCTCCTCTCTCCACTGGGATTCTCTGCCTCAAACCCTATTACAGGGGCTGAGTCACTGGCTTACTGGTGCTCTTCCATGCCATCCCTTGGAGCGGTGCACCACTTGAGTGGGTTGAGTCACTGACGTGATCTTCCTGTCCGGGTTGGTGCCCCCCTCGGGTTCGTGCCTTGAGGGAGATCTTTGTGGGCTATACTCGGCCTTGTCTCAGGGTAGTAAGTTGGTGGTTGAAGACATCCCTCTAGTGGTGTGGGGGCAGTGCTTTGGCAAAGTGGGAGGGGTTATATCCTGCCTGTTTGGCCCTGTCAGGGGGTATAGTCCGACGGGGCCACAGTGTCTCCCGACCCGTCCTGTCTCAGCCTCCAGTAATTATGCTGAAATAGTTTATGTGTCGGGGGGCTAGGGTCAGTCTGTTATATCTGGAGTACTTCTCCTGTTTTATCCGGTGTCCTGTGTGAATTTAAGTTTGCTCCCTCTAATTTTCTCTCTTTCTCTTTCTCTTCTCTCGGAGGACCTGAGATCTAGGACCAGGCCTCAGGACTACCTGGCCTGATCACTCCTTGCTGTCCCCAGTCCTCCTGCTTGTGCTGCTCCTCCAGTTTCAACTGTTCTGCCTGCGGCTATGGAACCCTGACCTGTTCACCGGACGTGCTACCTTGTCCCATGCCTGCTGTTTTCGACTCTCTCTCTCTCTCTCTCTCTCTCTACCGCACCTGCTGTCTCTAACTGAATGATCGGCTATGAAAAGCCAACTGACATTTACTCCTGAGGTGCTGACCTCTTGCACCCTCTACAACCACTGTCATTATTATTATTTGACCCTGCTGGTCATCTATGAACTTTTGAACATCTTGGCCATGTACTGTTATAATCTCCACCCGGCACAGCCAGAAGAGGTCTGGCCACCCCTCATAGCCTGGTTCATGGTTCCAGAGCCTGGTTTTTCGAAGCCACCGTGCTTCTACATCTGCATTGCTGGCTGTTGGGGTTTTTATTTATAGTCTCTATCTGTGGTGCCACAGTACCATATTGTAGTCTCTGCCTGTAGTGCTCCCATGTTGTAGTCTCTACCTGTAGTGCTCCCATGTTGTAGTCTCTACCTGCATAGGGATGTGTGAAAGTCAGTTCTCAGCCGTGAGTGTCCTCACTAGAGCCAGTGAATGTGTGTGCGTGCAAGCGTGCCCCTGCCTGCCTCCCTACGTGCATGTGTGTGTGTGTGTGTGTGTGTGTGTGTGTGTGTGTGTGTGTGTGTGTGTGTGTGAAACACATCACGCTGCCTACTTAGCGAGTACTGCTTTCCAGGACCTTTACCTTGCTGGCACACTTGATTACCCTCCCGAAGCATCTTATCTGTCGGCGCCAGCGAAAAGCTAGCAAAAAATGTTCACTGTTTCCTGCAACCTGAATCTGAATTAGGAACTTTATTTTGCCCCGCGGCAGTGCTCTGTCTATCTCACAGAACAAGTGGATATTTGACGAGGTGCTCCTCAGCCTCACTTAACTTGGTGTCTCTCCCACGGTCAGACCTAGTGTAGTACAGCATCCAAACATCCTTCTCCACATCCCCTGCTCTCGCTCTCTCGCTCTCTCTCATTCCTGGTTGGGAGAACATCTCTGCCTGCTGTGTGTGTACCTGTAGGTAGTGTTTGCCTCTGATTGTTACACCGAGTGTCACTCTTACATGACACGTTTTGTGTGTGCGTGCGTGTGTGTTTGCGTGTGTGTGTGTTTGCGTGTGTTTGTGTTTGCGTGTGTGTGTGTGTGTTTGCGTGTGTGTGTGTGTTTGCGTGTGTGTTGGTGGCTCCTCGTGCCCTCCCTCAGCTAGCTCAGTCTCTAATTAGCCACAGAGGGACGTGAGAGAGAGGAGAAGCATTCATGAGCAGCGTGTCTGGGTTGAAGGGCCAAGGGGTGTGAGACCTGGCCTGAGTCTGCACTGCCTGCTGCATAATTAATGAACACCAACACTGTCTGAGTGTGCTGTCGAACACCATATTTACCCCTGTGATTAAATTAAATAAGCAAGCTAAGCAGCCTTTGTTTGTCCTGCTTATGGAAGATCAATATCCAGACACAAGTGAATAGTTTTACAAGGGAGTTTGGGATAAGTCCAGCAAGTTCTGATGAAGTATCGGAGAGAAGATATTTTCTTTCCTGGATCAAACATATGTTTTTTTTAGGCCTCCCGAGAGGAGGAGGAGAGAGAGAGAGAAGGGAAGGTGTGAGGGATGACAAATACTGCCGAGGATGCTCTCATGTCACGGCCATTAGAAAAGCGCTTACGGAGAGAATCACTGAGCTCCTAGACCTTATGGGAGGCGGCGGGCTGATAAGGGTGCCCTTTCACTCCAATAAACACCCGACCCACGCACGCACAGACACGCATGCACACGCACACACACACACACACACACACACAGTGGAAATTGAAACTCCAGGCGTGTGCGCGCGTGTGTGTGTGTGTGCGTGCGTGGATGTGTGTGTATAAGTCAAACCTCAATCTGACAGTAAGGTTAGAGAAGTAGGAGGAGGATGGTAAGAGGTTTAGGCAGGGATTTGAAGTCAGGGTGGTTGATATTGCAGAGCAGAAGGGAGAGGCCATGGAGCAGAGACGGCTGGTTTGAAATTGAAGGTGTGTGTGCGTGTGAGCAGAAACTACTCTCCATGGTCAAACTACTCCAAAGTACATCCCCAAAGTATGCCATCTCTTTTCTCCTACCTTGAATTTCCCTTTCCAAAAAGCCACTTTGCTCAACTTGTCTTTGATAGGCATGTCAGAGCTGAGAGGTACTGAGAGGCGGGGAAAGGCAGAGGGGTGGCAGGAGGGGCAAACTGACCCCCTGTGGTGACACACATTGCCCTGTTGTCGGGGGCGACTGATGCCGTGGCAACAGTAGCATCCTAATGTGGTCCCACCACAGTGGGGGTTC